>NC_136057.1:2085440054-2085470054 GCF_964261635.1 Lissotriton helveticus | reverse complement strand
GCTTCGCGAATCGGGAAGCTTCCCGTTAGCTGACCTTGATGCCGCGAAATAGACCGCGAGCCGGTAAACGTTTCTTTACCGCAAGTGCCGCGTTAGAAAACAACATCGTGACGCCTCCCGTCCGCATGACGTTCCACGTTGTCGCGTGATACGTCATATGACGTGCTACGTTAGCGAACTGGTACGCGAAGCGAGTGCCAAAGCGCAGGTTTCTGGAAGCAAACCGGGAGGCCCTGCAAAGCGCTTAACGTAAACACAGCAAGTCATGTGACTTGGTAATAACACTTTTCATTGGTTCATTTCACTTTTGGTTTCCTAATGATGTAAGACTAGGTCATATAATCTAAAATGAACACTTTTGATTGGTTGAGAACTCTTGTTTTTCCCAAATGATGAAAATCCCTCCTTCTTTCCTCACTCTGACTTTCATCATTGTGAGAGAAAGACCCTTTGTGATCACTGAGCAATGGCTTCTTTAGTAGCTTCAGCTGGTGCTTCCCCACCACCTCCACCACCTCCAAGGAAGAGAGGACCACCTGCTCAAGTTGTAATTCAACAAGAAGAAGAAGAAGAGGAACAGGAGGACGAGCACGAAGAGAGGCAGTTTTTGCCTGAGCAGCCCAAGACGTCTCACCGGAAAGAAAACTTCATTTGGCAATTTTTTAAAATTCCCAAAGGTCAGAAAAAAGTAAATGCAAGATACGTAACTTGCCTTATATGTCAAGATAGACTGTCCAGAGGGACCGACAAAAAATACAGTTTCGGAAACTACACAATGCATCGCCATATGACTAGGTGGCATCCTAACAACTACAGTGCTGCACAGTTTCGGAACGACCTAGATAATCTCCCTATTATGGCCAGAAGATCTGTTGTACCGGAAGTAACGGGACCAGAGGGCAGGGAGATGGTGCCAAATATACAAATGAGATTTGGTGAAGTAAAACACACCTGCGTATTTTGCGATGGATTCATTTCCTACGGAGAAAGAAGCATCACTCTGATCAACAGAGCTATTGACTATCATATGCAAGTTTGTCCGAAACGCCCAAAATAATAAATACTTCTTTTTTTTGTTTTGTTGCTCCTGTTGAGCCCTTTACAATGAATCGTTTTCATTGCCCCCTCCAAGAAAAACCCAAAAAAATATAAAACTGTTCCGAAAAATTCAAAAACATTAAAAAAATGTTCAGAAAAATAAAAAAAAAAGTTCTTTTCAGAACTACCTCCCCGTTATTAAAAAATTGGTACAATATTTGGAACTGTGCCAACCTCTATTTCTCTTAGTTCGCTTCCTAGTTCGCTCGCTGGTACGCGAACTGGAAGCGAACCAAAAACAGTAAGTATAAGGGAAGGAAACACACACTTATGTTAAAAGAAAGACAGCTATAGGGGAGTAAACTAGAGATACTATTACCCATAATCCACTACTGATGATGTCACATATTACATCATTCATGACATGCTCAGTGACATCATCAGCAGAGGATTGCGGGTTTTTTGGCAACATGCCTTATCCACGGTTTAATAACGCTGCCTTTTGCTTTATATAAGTTTTCAAATTGTATGAAATATATACCAATAGGTCTTTATGAACCTTTAGGTAGTGCTTTTGTTCATGAGGTCTGGTCGCTTCCATACACATACAGATGTTTCAAAGATGATCAAGAAGTTTATCTGAATGGAGAGGAATGCACTGAGACGCCAGATCATTCACTAATGTGTAGGCACATACAGTTACACGATTCATGCAACAAACACCGACCAAATATGGCTTGCGTGTTGCAAGGCACGCCAGTTCCTGCTATCATCCCCACGTTCAAGTTGTTGGAAAATGGTAGTTATTTGATGCTCAATAATGAAGATTGTTCTGAGTTAATTAAAAGTATTCCTTTTATCGTAACAGTAAGTGAACGGGTTATTTGCTGCAGAAATGTTCTATTTCCTCCCACACATGAACATAGGGAGTTTTCAATCTGGCCACAAATACCAACCTTGGGACACGTTTCAACGGCATGACAAGAATAAGAGCTCTTTTGTCTCAGAGAGAGGTGGCCTTGAGTTCGGCCCGTGAAACTTTCGTACTTCACATAGCGAACACCCGTACACAGGTTTGCCTTTCAATTTCAGCAACATGTTTCCGACTATCTTTAACGCATCCTCCACAAAATCCCTGGCACACTTTTTTAAAGTTGTTACCAGTGGTCTCGTGACTTCATTTGAGAAAATCTTTGGAGTCATCCCTGCTCCCTTTCATTCCATTTTCTCCACTCTGGTTCGTGGATTGCATTTTTACTTGCATTACCAGCGGACGCTCTTGTGCTTTTTTACATTTTTAAATATGGATGTCCCTCCTATGCAACCTCCGACCCTGCAGCTGCTGACACTGTTCCGCAATCGCATGCTAGAATATTATGGCACAATGCCGTTGGCGATATTAAGCACGGCATATGGATTATCTTTTCGGTTCTCCTACTTCACCTGTGTCCAGCCTGTATTTCACTGCCTGACCTGTGATTTCGATTGGGCCATTGATTTGTGTCTCTGCGGACCGGTTTCTCCTGACGTCGACTTTAATCAGCTGATGACTCCTATCATTACTCACGAGTTGGTTTGTCCTGGCGAAAGGATTATGGCTGTGGCATTGATGCATGGACTACTTGGTCCCTGGAATTTACTGGCGGCAGCACAGTCTTTCTTGGAACACAGCTTTCTTGAAAACCCACCGAGCTGTCCTCTGATGGTGATAGAGGATCCGGTGCTGGGAGAGCACGTATGTTCTTTTCCGCTTTTAAATTGGATGGCTGAACTGTTTTCGGATGAAGACGGTGACTTCCTGTTGGAGGCTGTTGCAGCTTATTTTGCATACACAGTTATGTCATAGACCTTTTTCATGTTTCATATGCTGAGTACTAGCATTTCATTGACAATTCATTGACTTAATTGTCAAGTTTTTATTATTTACCTTGCCTATTGGCTTAAGACTCGATAAAGTACTTGGCTGTTTTATTTTTCTTTAGCATTGAATTTTCCTAGTTTTTAATGCTTTACCTTGCGGACCGTCCACATATAAACTTGCAATCTGCTCTCATGAGATGGCACTTCTATTATCTTATTCAGTTCGTTTCCGGATCATGGGGAGGTGTCATCTAGGTCCTGGATATCTTTACACCGTGTTAAGTTAGCATGGGCTCATTACCGGTTTAAACGCCATTTTTCCTTTTTTGCAACTTCTGCACACGACATTTAGTTGTTGCTTTAGCTTTCCACCTAGTAGTTCATCGTGGTTTACATGAGAATAATATGTTATTGGTCTACTATCTGCTTTACTTGTTAAACTATATCTGTACAGCGAGTGCTAAAGTTTCAAGAACAACACGATACAGAATTGTTATGAGGTCTGATCTCCACGACTTCATACTCATAACATAAGTGCAACTTCTGCCAATTCTGGGCATGAGGCGGGTTTTATATTGCTTTGCCGAACACACATACACAACAGTTGATGCGGTTCACATGAAGAGAGAGCTGGTGTATGCTGATGTGATTCCTTCAAATCTAAGACACTAAAGTATGGGCACGCCCTAAACCAACACAAAGAGACCTTCTTAGCAAATAATATAATATGTGTATTAGGGAGGGTGAGATATAAGCAGCCGCGGGCCGTGGAGGGAGTTACGATGGGGCAGGGAGGCGGGGAGGGGGAGAAGCAGGGTGGAGCCCTCTCTACCTTGCCCCTCCCCCTCCCCGCCTCCCTGCCCCACCGTAACTCCCTCCACGGCCCGCGGCTGCTTATAAGTGTTGCTAACTCTTATTCATTTACAGCATGTTAACATACTGTCACCATTCGCTTTTTATGTACTAGTAACTATGCTGGTAATTTTGCTACTGATAATATGTGTACTTGTATTCTCCACCCTGCTTCTCCCCCTCCCCGCCTCCCTGCCTCACCGTAACTCCCTCCACGGCCCGCGGCTGCTTATAAGTGTTGCTAACTCTTATTCATTTACAGCATGTTAACATACTATCACCATTCACTTTTTATGTACTAGTAACTATGCTGGTAATTTTGCTACTGATAATATGTGTACTTTTATTATCTAAGGTACTACGCCTGAGAAGACGGCATTAGTAAATAAACATTTCAAATACACATGTGTTCTTCTTAACTCCATGTTCTGGTTTCTAAGAAATATATAACGACCGACTGTTCATGAGTTCCACGTATCCTGAGGTACTATAAGTTCATATTCTGGATTGTCTAAACATTGAGAGTTTGTTATATCCAATGTGACACTGTACCTAGCTTGCTAAATAGTTTTTGATTACTAACGTGAGTTTTGGGACACCCTAATTCGCCGAGGTTCCAATCCTCTGTCCACAGTTCTGTGTGAGAACAGAAACCCTGCGACAGGGGCACCCCCGACCCTTGCTGGAGCTTCATCACACTTGCGATACAACTCCAGCAATGCGCCACCTTTACGGCACAGATACATCACGCATCTGTGCTGTTTTTGCCCCGTGATGCGCCGCATTGTAAATGCAGCACACCATAGGTGACGGAACAGCGGCACAGAATGACTAACACATCCCTGGTGATGCGCCAGTCATCATAAATCTATCCCTATGCTTCTTATCTTGTTAGAGATGAACCGCCATATGTATCATCAAAGTTATTTGCATTTCCTAAATAGCGAACTTTAAGGAATAAATAGCGATTCTTTACCATTCCTAGTTTGCGATGAGCTATTTGCTAATTAGCCGAATGTAGCCCAATGAAGCCCAATGTAGCCCAATGTAGCCCAAAGATGGCCGCCAGACACACAAAAAAACAAATGTAGCCCAAATATCAGCCAGATGTAGCCCAACTATAGCCCAGTGACAGAATGACCAATCAGCTTCGCAAACCTCCGTTACGCGAAGCGGAGCGCTGTTACAGATATATATCTTTTTTTGAACGTTAATTTCTCAAAATCCACTGGAGCACATATATTGAGACCTAGCAAAGGCACATCGGGCTACCAGTCCCTAATATTTTGCCAAGTTTCGTGCAAATCCATTCAGCCGTTCAATTATTATTTTTATTATTTTTTTTTGCCCCGCGGGGCCCTTTTAAAACCTCCACATCAAACCTAGGGGGTCAGCGAGGATCTACTATGCCCCCTTATAGTTATTTCCCCCTTTGTTTTGACCTCCTCTTGTCTCTCGATCCTACCGAGAGACAAGATGGCGGCCGCTACGGACTGTTTGGAATGTTGACAGACGCCGGAGAACCAATCAGCTTCGCTTCACAAAGCTCCGTTGCGCGAAAA
This sequence comes from Lissotriton helveticus, assembly GCF_964261635.1. Classification (NCBI taxonomy): domain Eukaryota; kingdom Metazoa; phylum Chordata; class Amphibia; order Caudata; family Salamandridae; genus Lissotriton; species Lissotriton helveticus. The sequence continues at coordinate 2,085,464,742 of NC_136057.1, read as the reverse complement.
GTCCGCGAACCAGAGCGCTAACCGGTCCGCTGTTACAGATATATATCTTTTTTTAAACGTTAATTTCTCAAAATCCACTGGAGCACATATATTGAGACCTACAAAAGGCACATCGGGCTACCAGTCCCTACAATTTTGCCAAGTTTCGTGCAAATCCATTCAGCCGTTCGGGCTAAAAGTGAGGCCAACCGCCCTATGGAAAACTCAATGTTAAAAACACGTTTTGGGACCCCCCTTTTTTCTCGGCCCCCACTGGACGAACCCCCCCCAAATTTTCAAGGGCTGCTCAGAAACAAAATGTGCCATTTTCCTGAAAATTTCAGCCGATTCCGTCCACAAACGCCAAAGTTATTAGACATAGAATTTTCAAAAAACCCATAGAGAAAAAATCCTAACTATATATACCTACTGGCGACCGCCAGTAGGTAATATATACACATATATATATACACACACATATATATATATACACACATATATATATATACACATATATATATACACACATATATATATATATACATATATATATATATATATACATATATATATATATATATATATATATATATACACATATATATATACACATATATATATATATATATATATCCACACGACAGGGAGCACCAAAATAAGAGAGGCCACAGGAAGCAAAATAAAGTTCATGTCTTTTTAATTTGATCAGCAGCTTGCAAGCAGTACTTCACCTGACTGAAGCAACTCTGTTCATGGCCAGACGCGTTTCAGGAATCATATCCTTTCATCAGTGGCTTAGCAGAAAAAATGTTCAGCTGCTCACGCTTTTTTAATTAATCCAAACACCCGCCCTGGTAGGCGTGGCTGTCAGCACAGCCTCCTGGTGCTTGTAGTTCCATAAAGTATTGCCACAGTGGGTGCGCTGTTCATTTCTCATATCTTGCAAAATTAGTAATCCCAAGTGGGTAGATGCTTCTTTCAAGGCGCTGTGACTGCCCTGCTTTTCAGCCGATGATCGAACTTGGTGTAAATCACAGCCCTGAACTGTGACTTTACATCTCTTCCTCTGGTTTACTCCAGCTCCCAAATGAGGCTGGAATGAGCCTGCAAACCCAGCAGTGAGCCCCTCTCCACGACCGTGCCAGGCCGTAAATATCCACACGACAGGGAGCACCAAAATAAGAGAGGCCACAGGAAGCAAAATAAAGTTCATGTCTTTTTAATTTGATCAGCAGCTTGCAAGCAGTACTTCACCTGACTGAAGCAACTCTGTTCATGGCCAGACGCGTTTCAGGAATCATATCCTTTCATCAGTGGCTTAGCAGAAAAAATGTTCAGCTGCTCACGCTTTTTTAATTAATCCAAACACCCGCCCTGGTAGGCGTGGCTGTCAGCACAGCCTCCTGGTGCTTGTAGTTCCATAAAGTATTGCCACAGTGGGTGCGCTGTTCATTTCTCATATCTTGCAAAATTAGTAATCCCAAGTGGGTAGATGCTTCTTTCAAGGCGCTGTGACTGCCCTGCTTTTCAGCCGATGATCGAACTTGGTGTAAATCACAGCCCTGAACTGTGACTTTACATCTCTTCCTCTCGGTTACTCCAGCTCCCAAATGAGGCTGGAATGAGCCTGCAAACCCAGCAGTGAGCCCCTCTCCACGACATCTATACATACACACATATATATATATACACATATATACATATATATACACATATATATACATATATATATATATATACATATATATACACATATATATATACATATATATACACATATATATATACACATATATATACACATATATATATATATATATACACATATATATATATATTCACTGAAAAAACCATAGGTTATAGACCATATATAGTTAGGAATTAGCATTTAAAAAACCTTATTTTACTCACACAAAACCATTGAAATTCCATATATAGTTAGTTGCACTAACTATATATCGCGCACCCGCAATCCACTGCTGATGATGTCACATATTACATCATTCATGACATGGTCAGTGACATCACTGATGACATCTCAAATGACATCACTGATGACATCTCACTTGACATCAATGATCACATCACTGATGATATCATTCATGTGATAATACAATGCATCTCCTCACACTCTAATATAACCTCCGTTACACCCAGTGTTAAATAGAGAGTATCATTTTTGAAACCATTGACACACCAATACTAGTTACTACATACGCACTCACTGATTCCTATGTCTACACACACATTCACTCATACAATCATTCATACATACAATCACTCATCTTTACAACACTATCATATGCACTCATACACCTATACAGACACTCACACTCTGCCACTCATCCATGGAGTTACTCACACACCTAGTCAGTCCTGAAAAGAATCAATCACACTTCCATTTTCTCATCTATACAGTTAAACACAGAACACCTTACATTTTTGAAACATATACTAACACATAGTTACTCTCTTATAGAATCACTGATACAAGTACACATTGATCTGCACAGAGTCACACACCTCCCAGCCAGCCATACACACACTCAGTCTCCCATACAAATACTTGTGCAACCAATCAATAACCCATATAGCTACTTATATAGCTACTGATCAACACATGCAGCAGCTTGCACAACAACAGACATACTGATGCACACTTTTAGACAGTTTAGTCACTAACCCGTGCATTCAGTAAGACGCATTTAATCACTCACTCATACAGTCAATCACGCACCTACTAAAACCTTCATTCAGACACTTATACATCCACTCATTCTTCAATATGTAAAACATATTTAAACTTTACAGAAACACATAATCACTGGATGTTGTCATCAGTGATGTCATCAGTGATGTCACTGACCATGTCATGAATGATGTAATATGTGACATCAGCAGCAGTGGATTGCGGGTGCGCGATATATAGTTAGTGCAACTAACTATATATGGAATTTCAATGGTTTTGTGTGAGTAAAATAAGGTTTTTTAAATGCTAATTCCTAACTATATATGGTCTATAACCTATGGTTTTTTCAGTGAATTTTCAAGGTTTTGTAAATGCTAATTCCTAACTATATATGGTCTATAACCTATGGTTTTTTCAGTGAATTTCATTGGTTTTTTAACAGCTAATATCTGTAGCTGTAAAATGTATTCTTCTTTAAATCCAAAAATATATTTTATATGTTTATTAATAACTTTTTTTTTTTTATTTTTTTTTTTATTCGTTCCCGCTTCGCGAATCGGGAAGCTTCCCGTTAGCTGACCTTGATGCCGCGAAATAGACCGCAAGCCGGTAAACGTTTCTTTACCGCAACTGCCGCGTTAGAAAACAACATCGTGACGCCTCCCGTCCGCATGACGTTTCGCGTTGTCGCGTGATACGTCATATGACGTGCTACGTTAGCGAACTCGTACGCTTACCGAGTCGCAAAGCACAGGTTTCTGGAAGCAAACCAGGCGGCCCTGCAAAGCGCGTAACGTAAACACAGCAGGTCATGTGACTTGGTAATAACACTTTTCATTGGTTCATTTCACTTTCGGTTTCCTAATGATGTAAGACTAGGTCATATGATATAAAATGAACACTTTTCATTGGTTGAGAACTATTTTTTTTCCCAAATGGTGAAAATCCCTCCTTCTTTCCTCACTCTGACTTTCATCATTGTGAGAGAAAGACCCTTTGTTACCAGTGAGCAATGGCTTCTTTACTAGCTTCAGCTGGTGCTTCCCCACCACCTCCACCACATCCAAGGAAGAGTGGACCACCTGCTAAAGTTATAATTCAGCAAGAAGAGGAAGAAGAGGAACAGGACGACCTAGATAATCTCCCTATTATGGCCAGAAGATCTGTTGTACCGGAAGTAACGGGACCAGAGGGCAGGGAGATGGTGCCAAATATACAAACGAGATTTCGTGAAGTAAAACAAGTCTGCGTACATTGCAGTGGATTCATTTGCTACGGAGAAAGTAGCATCACTCTGATCAACAGAGCTATTGACAATCATGCTCATGTTTGTCCGAAACTCCCCAAACAAATTCTTTTTTTTTGTTTTCTTGCTCCTGTTGAGCCCTTTACAATGAATCGTTTTCATTGCCCCCTCCAAGAAAAACCCAAAAAAATATAAAACTGTTCAGAAAAATTCAAAAAAAGTAAAAAAATGTTCCGAAAAATAATAAAAAAAATATAAAACAACAAAAACAATAAAAAAAAGTTCTTTTCAGAACTACCTCCCCGTTATTAAAAAATTGGTACAATATTTGCAACTGTGCCAACCTCTATTTCTCTTAGTTCGCTTCCCAGTTCGCTCCCCGGTACGCGAACCGGAAGCGAACAAAATTTTTTTTTTTTTTAAAAAGAACAGTAAGTATAAGGGAAGGAAACAGACAGTTATGTTAAAAGAAAGACAGCTATAGGGGAGTAAACTAGAGATACTATTACCCGTAATCCACTGCTGATGATGTCACATATTACATCATTCATGACATGCTCAGTGACATCATCAGCAGAGGATTGCGGGTAACAGTATCCCTAGTTTATTCCCTAAAGCTGTGTTTCTTTTACCATAACTGTCTGTTTCCTTCCCTTATACTTACTGTTCTTTTTAAAAAAATTTTTTTAGATCAGTCAGAAACAGTGAAAGTAATGAAATATAAAAGACTACGTAGAATATGAGCACTGTATGCAACAACTTTGACACTTACAGAAGCCTCACCTTCTCCATGCCTCCTACACAGTTCTACATATACATCATAAATGCAAACAGAACAGAATTAATTATACATGTTAAATGGTTTATTTTTGCTGTTCTCAGAATGTATCAAATTTCACTAAAACAGTGACTTGAAGGTATTCATCATATAACAGCGGGGAAAAAAAAACACAATCAAAATGATTGTGTTTAAAAAACCCATACAACATTACAAATCAGAATTCAGAACTCCTTAAAGTTAACTTACTTTCCATGACGGCCAAGGATGTCCTATGAACAGCTTACACTCTGTTGTGCTGTTATTACTTTCAACCCGCCACTTTCTGAAAGAAAACCTCCATCGTTTTCAAAAACATGTTACATACAATAAATGACTTCTTGCTCTCTACCACAAGATTCCACAAGGCCAAATCTTGTCAGAGCCATGTATAACTCTTGGATTTCTTGTTAGCCAATCCCGTCTTTTCGCATTTCCGCAACTTTCAGAATTAAAATGTTGAAGATCATTTACACAATCCTGGACTAGTAATATCTTCCCCTTCTTGCTCAATCATGTTCTACATTTCCTATCACACTGATACTGCTTACTTTGAAGCAGACTTACACTACCTTTATGACTAGTACAATTATTTAATTCTCTACATCACTTTTAATCACAAAGCAATGTAAAACAGTAGACAGCATTGCAGACTTACATTCCCTCTACTCCATGTTTTGATTCGCTGCTTCAATTAGCTTATAAAAAGAAATAGTTTTTCTGAACTCATTCAAAGTGCACGTATTTCTCAATAACGTCCAGTGTTATGGTAAAAAGTTATGTCTCTGTACTACACTTATCTTCAAGGCCAAATAGTGTAGGAGCCATGAGAACTTCTTGAAATTCCTCAGAGCACATCCCGAGATTCTTTCCCTAAAATTTTGGTTTTAAAAACACCAGGTAAGAGTTTTTAAGGTCATATGGCAATTTTTTTTTGAAAATTAAAACAGAATCATTGCAGAATGACCAGCCATTTCTACACTTTAAATAAGCTGTATAATGTCCTGATGTTATTGAAGAACCATCATGATATATAATTGCTACAGTTACAAAAGTCCTTCCTGATATTGACAACTGTGAAGCCACAAAATTTTTAATTAAAGTTGTCAATTTTGTTCCATCAGGCCTACATCGTTGGAACATTAAAATGACATACTGGCCATATGTTCGTATAAATAATGTGGACATCATTTCAGATTTACATTGCCTACACTCCATATTGTGATCAGCTGCTTTTACTAGCTTATTAAAAGAGACTGATTTACTGTCTGGCAAAGTTAAATATATAAATCTTTCTGAGTCTACACTAGTACTACTTGATACCCTACAGTTCTCGCAGTCATGCTGCCATTGATAAGAAAGCCCAAACAGATGATCTACATCTACACCTTCAGCATACAATACATCAAGCATATACATTAAAAACTCCTGACAATCTTGCTGACTATTTTGAGAGAATTGTGTTTGGCCTGAACATCTGTCTAACAGATTTCGAATTTCAGACACACTTTCTATGTTTGTTCTATCAGTGCTACATTTCTCTAACACAGAATTTAACAAACTGCAAAATCTTTGATCAGAATTGACCACAATCTCTTCTTTTACATTTTGTAGAGAAAACAAAACATTAACCACTACATTAGCATAGCAGTTGACACCAGAACTGTTTTCAAATTGAAAACCAACAACATCTTCAACAGAATCCTTTTTGTTTCTGCTTATAATTTCAGGTTCATCGACTTTTCGTCTTTTTGCTACAACCTCCCCAGTATTGGTCACATTTCTTCGTTTCCGGCCTACCACACGTTTCTCAAACAAAGGATACTGAGGCAAATGTGGCGCATACTCTCTTCTCAACCTATTGTATTCCTTAACACAATCTAGATCCGCACAAATGTTTGTGACATCACACTCAATCAAGTACAATCCCGATAAAGTCCTAACTCGTGACAATGCCACATATGCCACACCCTCCTTGAACACAGAACTGCCAATATTCACCAATGCACAGTCTACACTTAAACCTTGCGATTTATGGATTGTCACCGCATATGCCAAGCAAACAGGAAACTGCTTACGACGAACATATAAGTCTTTTACAAGCAAAAATCTAGCAGAACAACGAGCAATTAGCTGTACTTCCTCAATGCCATCAAATTTAATTTTTAAAAATTCAATTCCATCTCTATTTCTGTATTTCACAAAATCAACAACATTACCCATTGATCCATTTACCAGACCTCTTTCAACATGTAAATTCCTTCTTAAAATTATACGGCAGTTCAAGCACACATTCAGAGTCTTTTCAAAACCCGCAGTTTTAGATATACTCTTCTCTAATGAATCCAATTTTGTTTTCAGATTCTCAGACAAAATAATTGTTGATCCCATATGCTCTACTCTGTCAATAGCTTCCAATTTCACAATCTCTTGCTTTTCTAAATGTAACATTTTGTTGTTGAATTTGGCACATTCTGCAAGAGTTGGCATCAAACATATTCCAGATTTTTTCTCAGTAACTTTCTGAAAAATATTCTCAGGCACAACATCTTCGTCTGGATATAAATTTGTCAGTAATCGTGCATGTAAAGCTTCTTTCCCATGCTCGGTCACTTTTCCAATTCTAACATCTTGTAGAATAGTCTTGTAAACTTCATCCTTTGCCTGACGCATATTTTCATGCAGTTCAGCATAATTGAAGTTTAACCATATATTGACGTTGCCAATACTCCCTAAGCACTTCCTGGTATCTTCATGCGTGAGCATTTTGAACACAGGTTGCCCTTTCACTGGTGTCAGCTGCAGAAGATCTCCGAAAACAATGATGTGTTTGCCACCAAATAACACATCATACTCTGTTTTGAGAACTTCTTGCATTCTCAAATGCACAAAGGCAAGCATGACATTGGAAACCATGCTTACTTCGTCAATGATAAGAAGTTTCATTTTCCTCAAGACTCTTGAAACTTCAAAACAAGCATCTCCAGATAGCTTGTGATATTCTAATTTGTTGTCATGCTCCACTGGCAGCATCAGTAAACGATGTAAAGTAATCCCTTTAATGTTATGTGCTGCCAGTCCAGTTGGAGCGGTGACAACACAAGACAGCGATGACTCTGTCCTTTCCTGCAAATAACATGAAATTGCTTTAATAAGGAAACTTTTTCCAGTTCCCGCTTCTCCACTCACGTACAGTCGGACAGGCTTCAACGACGTACATGAGCAGTCTTTCTTGTCATGACTTAATCCATGATCAATTTGCATGGTAAGTTCGTCATATATTTTCCTCTGCTCAACGTTGAGTTGTCTTTCCAACTCTTCTAAGTTAACCACATCCTCCTGAGCATGTGCCATGGCTCTTTCCACTTCATTCATAGCAGTGGCAGCTTCATTTTCGATAAGAGGTCCTCCTAGTGGATCCTGACTCAATGAAGCAGAACTCTGACTGTCCTGAGAACTGTCTCTGGCAATCTCGGCTGCAATCGTTGCTTCCTGCTCAATTTCCACATTCAACATTTCTACATATTTGGGAAAAGCAGGACATTCTATGGTCTCCTTGGCAGCATTGAATGAGTCTTCGTAACAAAGGAAATCTCCAAGCAGTTCCTCTTCTGCACGCCAAGGCTTAAAAAGTTGCAAAAGTGCTAAATAGAAAAACTCCTTTTTTTCAGGAGATTCGCCACTCAATTTTCGATGGTTTATCAAGTGGCATTTTCTTTGCTTGACCAGACATCCCTCACTTCCTATTACAGCATACACTCCTTTCTCAGTATCTTCTTTGATGTTCCTCTTGAATATGTAATTTTGCAGAACCTCATACAGACAAACATTCTCGAGGTGACTGCTTCGATTTGGATAATATGTATCCAACATGTTGCTCTTCAAAATGTCGGTACTGTTTGGCTCCTTTTCCGCCAAATACTCAATTTCCCGCACAGGTTTCAGAACTCGATTACGCGTTGCAGCAAGACCAACACTCGCCCAAACGATACTCCTGGACTTGGCATAGAGACTTGCTGAAGACAACCGGTCAGAACATTCGTAAGCTCCGATTTCTCGATGCGACAACATCTTCAGACTGAAACTGTACAACTTCTTGCTGAGGCTCTTTTCATGGGAAATGTCCTCCCACATATCCTTCAATTCGGTCTTCTCTTTTTTGGTGATGTAAGATGTCACATACCGAGCCACAGCCATACAGTTATCAGCCACAAACTGTATATCCATGTTAGCATTCCACATGGACAAAATCACCGGGTTGTAGTCGTTGATGTACTTAGACTCTTCGTTCCTCTTCAAATTGTATGTGTTTTTAGGTGATTTCTTCATCACATTATGTCGCAGCGAAGACATCAAACTGTTCACTCTTCCTTTAGAAATCACCGATCGTGGAAAGCCGAAACGACATTTGGTGTAGAACTTGTCTTTGTTCCGGAATTTACGACGACAGTACTTTCCACATCGATGGCTTTGGAAACGTAGAACTTTTTCTCTTAGGCTTTTTTTCTCCTTTGCGTTTGGAACAGCACACGTAGAATACTGTTCTATGAAACTCATCACTGAGTCGTCTGCATCCGTTCCAAATTTAGGTGCATCCTTGATCCACAGCAACATATGTATATGAGGAGCACCTCTTGCTTGGTACTCCTTCCTCCAGAAGAAATCCAACACCTCTCCAAGAGGTGGATTCTTCTTATTCATGATGAAAGACATCATACCTTCAAATCTATGATTGAAGTACCTACATACATTGACTGGATCCAAAGAGCACAGTTCTCCGGGTGTCTTGAATTCGATGTTTTCTACGTTAGCATTTGCCTCTCGTAGAAATTCAAGTAAGTCTTCCCAGCCATACTCAGCACAGCTCAAAGTGAGGAACCATGTGGGAGTTCCTAAGTTCCTCAGCATACATTTTAAATCACCATGACGACGGTACCAGTACTCATTAGTACCACGCTGACACGCCATGAGATTAATCAGGTGAGAATCCAAAATACTGTCTTGGACATTGACTTTATCCATAAAGTCACTTGCCGAGATGTTTTGCATGTGTATACCACTTTTCAAGATGTGGTTCACTGCATATGACAGTCCAGACAGATCGCTTTCAAACAGGAGATGAAACAAATAAGGAATGCATTGTCGAAACCTAGGATCTCCTGCATACAATCGCAAAGTCCGGTATTCAGAAGCAGGAATTTGATGAGGTCGCTCATCATATCTTCCTCCCTGACCTGTTGGAAAAAGCTGTGGGAAACACCGAGCTTCCAAACTTTCCTCCCAAACACTAATGGGACTCCCTTTCGCTTGTTTCATTTGAAACAACTCAATAGCATTCCCCATGACTTCCTTGGAATGCAAAGGATGAACACTATAATGTTCATATATTTCTTCACTAGTACAGGGTTCTACTTTCTCAATTTGACCAGCACACAAATCGTTATCCTCTTCCTCACTTACTTCCTCTTCTGCAACATATACATTTTTATAGTATTTATTATATTTTTTCAAATACAATGTTGCCCTTTTGACTTTCCTAACATCTACTAAATCCTGCCATATTTTCTTATTCTTTGTCGGAACCCCATTAACTAAGATAACAAGAGGTTCCTCTTCCACTTTTTCTACTCCAATTGTGTTAATGTTTTTCTTCAAATCTAGAGGCAAATAAACAACTCTTCCCTTTAATCCTCTCTGTAAATCTGATGGAGGCAATTTCCCTGTCTTTGGCTCCATTCTTACAATAGCCTGAAAGGGATGGATACTTTGAATCAAAATAGATTCATAAGTATTTAAATCCTTCAATTCAGAAGGAATCTCAACCAATTCCAGATTATTATGAACTGCTCTAGCAGGCATCTGGTTTTGATTTAATTTGTTACAACAATAAGTACACACACGTTGATCCAATCCCAAATCAAAACAATTTTCTACCATCAAGTATGTTGTAAAATCCTTCCATTCACTATTATTTTCCCTTTCACTTTTTCCATATAAATCCACTAACTTAGTCTGATTCTTATAATAAGTGCGTCGACAACACACACAAGTGAAATCTGGCCTCTCACTTGATTTCACCTCAAACGTCGCAATTTCCCTCTGGAAATTATCTGTACTGGAAACCTGTACACTATCTTCCACATTACTCTCTTCTTCTTTGTCAATTTCAACATTCTCCTCTTTACTTCCAAAGTAACAAAACTAAATTTCTTCACATATATTCTTCACATCTATTTCAGAACCATGCAAAAGAGCAGCGCATAATTGTTTAAGCATAATTGCTGGACTCTTAGCATAATACAACATTCTAACTAATTTCCTCACTTTATTATGATGCACTGCTAGCATCCTGAAATGATGAAAAACACTCTGGCATACTCTCCTGGAAAGACAAGCCAGTGAATGACCATGCAAACCTATCACTTCTCTCACTCTGCAAGGATCTAATTCTTGCAACAACTTCATTTTCTGCTTCAAACTTTTCTTACTAAATGACCGTATAAAATCACAAAGCAAATTGATGGAATCCTGTCGTACACTGCAAATACTACTACACTTCCAGGTGTACACAGGACCCTTAGGACGTCTCCCTAAAACCTCATTACCTAACACCTCTTCTATCTCTGTTCTCACAAGTTTTTCTTTTTCAACTGGACAACCATCTTTCACTTCATAAGCTCGACCACTGGTGTCAACTGCATGCACCAAATCATTATCCTGGAAATAACTCTCCTCATTAAAAAATGCCTCAGAGCTTGAACTATGCATCCATTCTCCAGAAAAAACTTCACAAAAATTACTACGATTAACTATTCTCTTCCATCTACTATTTCTTTTGAAATCATAAATTACCTTGTTTAGCTTCCTAATTCTATTGATTGTCAAAATAAATAACTTACGTTTAATTTCAAATGCCTGATCAATAACTTTCTCAACTATTTTTTTTCTCTTATAAAAAACCACTTTCTGCTGACCTTTCTTAATATTTTTTAACAAATTCCCAATTATCCTGTTGCGGAACATTCGTTTACGAATATCCCTAAACTGTTGTTTCCTTCTACTTTCATGCATAGAGTTATCTCTTACTCTAGCAGTAACATTTCTCATTGGCCTTTCCTTACCATTTGAATTCTTTCTCCTTTTCTGGACTGAAACATTTTCTGTAGTAATATTTTTTTTACTACACATATTTCTTATGACTGTTTTTCGACTCTTACCCGGTGCTTTCTTGGTGACTTGACAAATCTTTTTGTTAGAGGACTGCTGCATTATTCCATGGTCCTGCTGTCTTTGACGTTTTGCAGCCTTTCTTACTCTTTCTTTGCTAGGCATCCTAAAATCTTGAAATAATCTGCAGTTGAATCTGTGGTAAAATATAATAAAAAATGTTATTAACCACTATTACCCAACAGTAAATTAATAACAGTCATCAAAAACTTAACACACTACTTAAGTATATAATATACTGAAGCCTATCTCCAATTTTTCACTGAACAGGACTCATCTCTTCTTAACCTTGGATAAACCTCACCTACTCTGTGTCCCCTGCACATAATTAAATGTAAAGGGGCAGATTTATATTAACTAGCACATCCCCAGGGATGCACCAGTTAACGTGCACCGCTGCTCTGCCACCCACGGTGTGCCGCATTTACAATCAGATAGGACAAAGCTACATCAAAACCCTGCGCCTGCTTGAAGCAGGCATAGATCTTGACGCAGGTAGGCTGAAAGCTAAAGCAACAACTAAGTGTCGTGTGCAGAAGTTACAAAAAAGGAAAAATGGCGTTTAAACCAGTAATGAGACCATGCTAACGTAATACAGAGTAAAAATATCCAGGATCTACATCACTTTGGGGTTCCCGAACCTGGCAGGTACAAGGCACTGAGGCTTTCCACCGTGCATGTCTCATCCCAAAACATATGTGGTTTGTGAATGAAACAATTTCCCAGACCAAATGCTTTGGATTGGCTACTTCTAAAAAATTAAACACCCCTACTATCCCGGAGTTAGAGGAATATGATGGTTGGAGTAATTTTACTCGTTGTCTATTAAAGATTTACAGGCCCTACTCCGTAATTCTTCCTTTAACATTTCCAGTATAAATCCAAAAGGTTGACTGCTTTGGCAACGTGCCTTATCCACGGTTTAATAACGCTGCCTTTTGCTTTATATAAGTTTTCAAATTGTATGAAATATATACCAATAGGTCGTTATTAACCTTTAGGTAGTGGTTTTCTTCATGAAGTCTGGTCGCTTCCATACACATACAGATTTTCAAAGATGATCAAGAACTTTATCTGAATGGAGAGGAATGCACTGAGACGCCAGATCATTCACTAATGTGTAGGCACATACAGTTACACGGTTCATGCAACAAACACCGACCAAATATGGCTTGCGTGTTGCAAGGCACACCAGTTCCTGCTATCATCCCCACGTTCAAGTTCTTGGAAAATGGTAGTTATTTGATGCTCAATAATGAAGATTGTTCTGGGTTAATTAAAAGTATTCATTTTATCGTAACAGTAAATGAACGGGTTATTTGCTGCAGAAATGTTCTATTTCCTCCCACACATGAACATAGGGACTTTTCAATCTGGCCACAAATACCAACCTTGGCAGCACATTTCAACGGCATGGCAAGAATAAGAGCTATTTTGTCTCAGAGAGAGGTGGCCTTGAGTTCGGCCCGTGAAACTTTCGTGCTTCACACAGCGAACACCCGTACAGAGGTGCAGACCCTTTTAAATACAGATTCGCCTTTCCATTTCAGCAAGATGGTTCGGACTATCTCTAACGCGTCCTCCACAAAGGGCCTGGCGCACTTTTTTAAAATTGTTACCAGTGGTCTCGTGACTTCATTTGAGAAAATCTTTGGAGTCATCCCTGCTTTCTTACATTCTATTTTTTCCACTCTGCTTCGTGGATTCCCATTTTTACTTCCATTACCAGCGGACGCTCTTGTGCTTTTTTACATTTTTAAATATGGATGTCCCTCCTGTGCAAGCTCCCGCCCTGCAGCTGCTGACACTGTTCCGCAATCGCATGCTAGAATATTATGGCACAATGCCGTTGGCGATATTAAGCACGGCATATGGATTATCTTTTCTATGCTGATGTGATTCCTTCAAATCTAAGACACTAAAGTATCGGCACGCCCTAAACCAACACAAAGAGACCTTCTTAGCAAATAATATATTATGTGTATTAGGGAGGGTGAGATATAAGCAGCCGCGGGCCGTGGAGGGAGTTACGGTGGGGCAGGGATGCGGGGAGGGGGAGGGGCAGGGTGGAGCCCTCTCCACCCTGCCCCTCCCCCTCCCCGCCTCCCTGCCCACCGTAACTCCCTCCACGGCCCGCGGCTGCTTATAAGTGTTGCTAACTCTTATTCATTTACAGCATGTTAACATACTGTCACCATTCGCTTTTTATGTACTATTGACTATGCTGGTAATTTTGCTACTGATAATATGTGTACTTGTATAATCTAAGATACTACGCCTGAGAAGACGGCATTAGTAAATAAACATTTCAAATACACATGTGTTCTTCTTAACTCCATGTTCTCGTTTCTAAGAAATATATAACGACCGACTGTTCATGAGTTCCACGTATCCTGAGATACTATAAGTTCATATTCTGGATTGTCTAAACATTGAGAGTTTGTTATATCCAATGTGACACTGTACCTAGCTTGCTAAGGGGTTTTGATTACTAAGGTGAGTTTTGGGACACCCTAATTCGCCGAGGTTCCAATCCTCTGTCCACAGTTCTGTGTCAGAACAGAAACCCTGCGACAGGGGCACCCCTCAACCTTACTGGAGCTTCATCACACTTGCGATACAACTCCAGCAATGCGCCAACTTTACGGCACAAATACGTCACGCATCTGTGCTGTTTTTGCCCCATGATGCGCCGCATTGTAAATGCAGCACACCATAGGTGACGGAACAGCGGCACAGAATGACTAACACATCCCTGGTGATGCGCCAGTCATCATAAATCTATCCCTATGCTTCTTATCTTGTTAGAGATAAACCGCCATATGTATCAAAGTTTTTTGCATTTCCTAAATAGCGAACTTTAAGGAATAAATAGCGATTCTTTACCATTCCTAGTTTGCGATGACCTATTTGCTAATTACAAATGACCCATTCATTTCCATGCAGCAGGAGGCCCATAGGAATGAAGGTGCAATTTGCGATTAGCAATTACCTCATCGCAAATTACGAATTTTTCCGACGGTGCAGGGGTGTCTCAAGAACACCCTGCTGCACCCCTGAAAAAGAAATTTGGGGTCATATGGCGCACATAAATTTTGAAAACATTCCTTTACCTCAAAAACGATTTTCAACTCATAATTTGAAAACACTGCACATGGGGAAATGACTTAAAATGTCCTTAAGACACATAAAAGCATTTTTTGATTGCCTTTGCAGCATGTTTCAGTCACCTTTAACATGCCTATGTAACGGAAACATTCAAAATCTAAATTTGCCATGCACAGGTGGGAGCATATTTACAAGCAATTTGCTCCACAGACAAACTTCTTACATTGAAATGGGAAAAATAACATCAGAGACTCTCAATTACCTTATAAAGAAGCAGACACCATTATGTCCTTCTCATCAATATTAAAACCATTGCTTTTTCTCAAAAACGATTTACAAGTCATAATTTGAAAACACTCCACAGCTCCTATGCACATAAAAGCCCTGTCAGTACTAATACTTCACATTTTCTCCAATTACAATTTCTCAAAGAAACAAAATCTATTTGTGAAACACTTGAGACAAAGCAACATTTGAAAAACACAACTTTCTTCATAATTTTCTCCTTAAAGCACACTATTTTCTATCTAAATTAAAGAAATCTTTTCTCACCTTAGCAAATACTTTGAGTTTCAAAACAGTCTCAGAAACACACCAATTTGTCTTCAGCAGAGCAAAAGGTATGCACTCCAGAGTCTGCAGCTATCAAAAGCACAGAAATGCTGTAATTCCTCACACATATCTCTCATGTCACCCAATCAAAAACCTTCCCTCACTTTTTTTCAAAGCAAAACCCTTCCCCCCTCTGCCCCCTCTCTGCTTTTTCTGCATAGCAACCACCTCTTGCAAGACCTCTCACACAACAATGTTGCAATTGAACTCTGAACTCTCAGTGCACCTGCATATCCAGAGCATTCTTTCATTTAATGATTTTTTCTTCGCCACTCAAAATACATCTTTCAACGAACTCATCCATGCACACTAACTTTCTGTTTTCAGCAATCAAAATCCACCAATCACTCTTACTGCTTCATTAACACAGAAACTCCTCAGTTTTTTTCATTTTACACTCTAATTTTTTCAACTGCCATTTCATTGCCACACTTCATCTGACTGCAGCAGAACCTTCTCTCACCATGTTTTCTGTCTGGATTGTTGGACATAGTTACATATATTGGGCTCAAAGGTACGCTGAAAACAGGAATTTACCTAACCTCAATTTACAAGATGTGGAAATTAAGTGGTTTGGCCACAGAGGATTAAAATGTCACCAATTGATACCATTGGTGAAAACCTTTATGCATTTGCCAAAACCTGACCTGTTAATTGTGCACTGTGGAGGTAATGATTTGGGCACTTTGACTGGGGTAGGTCTGGAAATGCTTTTAAAGGACACCTTTGAGCAATTGATGGCACTTTTTCCTCAGACTGCCTTGGTATATTCAAATATATGCCAAAGACAGAAATGGAGGTGGTCGAACCAATTTTGTCCACAAATTGAGAAGTCGAGGAAGCATGTAAACAAATCTGTTTCAGCTTACATGAGAGACCATGGAATGGGCTCCCTGTACAACAATAACTTGCGTTACTACATGCAAGATATCTACAGAGGAGATGGAGTTCACTTCTCAGATGAGGGCAACAGAGTTTTCACTCTGAATTTAAGAATGTGCATTGGTACCTACTTATAAGTACCTAAATGTACCATAAACCCAAAAGCTCTTCTCAGAGCTACCCTACATCTGATCACTCACAATTATTATTTTACTCTAACATTTTTCACTAATTTTCAAGAAAGTACGCTCCCCAGAATGCTTCCCGGTTCGCGAACCGGGCGCACTCCACGCAAAAAAACTAAAAAAACGGTATATTTTTTTTTGCCCTGCGAGACCCCTTCAAAGCCTCCACATCAAACCTAGGGGGTCAGGGACGATCTACTATGCCCCCTTATGGTCATTTGCCCCTTCGCTTTGGCCTCCTCTTGTCTCTCGATCCTACCGAGAGACAAGATGGCGGCCGCTACGGACTGTTTAGAATGTTTACAGACGCCGAAAAACCAATCAGCTTCGCAAACCTCCGTAACGCGAAAAGTACGCGAAGCGGAGCGCTGTTACAGATATATATCTTTTTTTGAACGTTAATTTCCCAAAATCCACTGGAGCACATATATTGAGACCTAGCAAAGGCACATCGGGCTACCAGTCCCTACAATTTTGCCAAGTTTCGTGCAAATCCATTCAGCCGTTCGATTATTATTATTTTATTTTTTTTTGCCCCGCGGGGCCCTTTTAAAACCTCCACATCAAACCTAGGGGGTCAGCGAGGATCTACTATTCCCCCTTATGGTCATTTGCCCCTTCGCTTTGGCCTCCTCTTGTCTCTCGATCCTACCGAGAGACAAGATGGCGGCCGCTACGGACTGTTTGGAATGTTGACAGACGCCGGAGAACCAATCAGCTTCGCTTCACAAAGCTCCGTTGCGCGAAAAGTACGCGTCCTAGGACGCTGCCCGGTCCGCTGTTACAGATATATATCTTTTTTTAAACGTTAATTTCTCAAAATCCACTGGAGCACATATATTGAGACCTACAAAAGGCACATCGGGCTACCAGTCCCTACAATTTTGCCAAGTTTCGTGCAAATCCATTCAGCCGTTCGGGCTAAAAGTGAGGCCAACCGCCCTATGGAAATTAACATGGAAAAACACGTTTTGGGACCCCCCTTTTTTCTCGGCCCCCCCTTGACGAACCCCCCCAAAATTTTCAGGGGCTGCTCAGAAACAAAATGTGCCATTTTCCTGAAAATTTCAGCCAATTCCGTCCACAAACGCCAAAGTTATTAGACATAGAATTTTCAAAAATCCCATAGAGAAAAAATCCTAACTATATATACCTACTGGCGACCGCCAGTAGGTAATATACACACATATATATATATATATATATATATATATACACATATATATATATATATTCACTGAAAAAACCATAGGTTATAGACCATATATAGTTAGGAATTAGCATTTAAAAAACCTTATTTTACTCACACAAAACCATTGAAATTCCATATATAGTTAGTTGCACTAACTATATATCGCGCACCCGCAATCCACTGCTGATCATGTCACATATTACATCATTCATGACATGGTCAGTGACATCACTGATGACATCACTGATGACATCTCAAATGACATCACTGATGACATCACTGATGACAACATCCAGTGACTGTATGTTTCTGTAAAGTTAAAATATGTCTTACATATTGAAGAATGAGTGGATGTATAAGTGTCTGGATGAAGGATTTAGTAGGTGCGTGACTGACTGTATGAGTGAGTGATTAAATGTGTCTCACTGAATGCATGGGTTAGTGACTAAACTGTCTTAATTTGTGAATCATTATGTCTGTTGTTCTGTAAACTGCTGCATGTGTTGATCATTAGCTATACGAGAAAATATATGTGTTATTAATTGGTTGCCCAAGTATTTCTATGGGAGATTGAGTTTGTGTGGGGGTGGCTGGAAGGTGTGTGACTCTATGCATAGATGTGTGAGCAGTTTATTCACTAGGTGTATGAGTTCAAGAGTGCATGTGGAAACAGCTACATGGGCAGTTGACTGTGTGCATGAGTGTATTGATGAGTGAATGGATATCTCAATGCTACATGTCATAGTAAGTACATATGTAAAACACAGTACATGTGAGAGTTGGCATATATAAATAACTGTGCATGAGAGCCACTGAGTGAGTGGTTGTATCGATCATTGTGAACTTGTATCAGGGATTGTATAAGAGAGTAAATATGTGTTAGTATATGTTTCAATAAGTAAGGTGTGTTTAACTGTATAGTTGAAGAAATGGAGGTGAGATTGTTTCTTTGCGTGACTGACTGGGTGTGTGAGTAACTCCATGGATGAGTGGCAGTGTGTGAGTGTCTGTATACACTGAGTGTATCTAAGGTTATATTAGAGTCTGAAGAGGTTTATCGTATTAGCACAAGAATGATGTCAAATGAGATGTCATCAGTGATGTCATCAGTGATGTCATTTGAGATGTCATCAGTGATGTCATCAGTGATGTCACTGACCATGTCATGAATGATGTAATATGTGACATGATCAGCAGTGGATTGCGGGTGCGCGATATATAGTTAGTGCAACTAACTATATATGGAATTTCAATGGTTTTGTGTGAGTAAAATAAGGTTTTTTAAATGCTAATTCCTAACTATATATGGTCTATAACCTATGGTTTTTTCAGTGAATTTTCAAGGTTTTGTAAATGCTAATTCCTAACTATATATGGTCTATAACCTATGGTTTTTTCAGTGAATTTCAATGGTTTTTTAATAGCAAATATCATAAGCTGTCGAATGTCAAGTACGTGGTAAGTGAAAACATTTTCGTGTTTATGCACACTGATCTGCTTTGAATGGTGCCCCCCCCCTCATTTCTATTAGGAGTACTCTCTCTTTGCAGATAGTGAAAGGTAGTTAACGCAGGCCTTTGCCCCCGTTGTAATCCGTCGTGCCTGCTTCTCTCTCCATTTCATTGATTGTTATCCAAGTATTTACTGTTTTAGAATTAGTTCTCTTTGGTTCATTCTCTATTTACAAACAAACACAGAGTCGCAATACTCTGTTTAGTCTTTGCAGATAACGAAAAATCGTGTAAAAAAAAAGAAAAGGAATCGAGCAAAATCAGTAGGCCACTAATGGGATCTCTTTTTGACCTCGCTAAAATAGAAACATTAGGAACAACCCCTCATGACAAATACAAAACTAGTGAGATGAACTGAACTCCACACAATGATGGCTGCAAAACAGCTCGGCTCCGCCACCCACCCCGCCCAAAATAACGATAAAGAACGGCTGCCATGATTGGTTGCGGAATGACCACGACGGAGCTACGAAATGGTGCTGCTCTCATGCTAACCCCAGCTTCAGTCTGAAACATCCAGAAACACTGTAGACTACCAATTCGATCAGTTCCGGTAGTGCCCCAATGTAACCCGGTAGAGAAGAACTAGCCCTCCCCTCTTTGACTGATGGTTCTTGTTGCCTGTCCCTTCTGTTGTCATTTAACAGAACTATTTAGCCTGCTGAAAGGGGTTGTGTTCCGACCGCTGGTTGGTGGAGACATTTTGACTATATTCTGTACCTGCGTTGTCGCGTAATGCGTCATATGACGCGCCGCGTTAGCGCATCCGGAAGTCATCCGGGGCGCGCAGCGCGTAACGTAAGCATAACAAGTCATGTGACTTGTTAATAAAACTTTTCATTGGTTCATTTTACTTTTCTTATTGTAATGATGAAAGGCTTGGTCATATAACCTAAAAATTACGCTTTTCATTACTTCCGAACATTATTTTTTCTTAAATATATGTTATAATGTTCCAGGCTAATGTACTTTCCCGGAAATTTTACAACTGTCCTGCAAGTAAAATATATTCTTTTTTCGAGAAAAAGAGCGTTTCTTCGTCCCATGACGGAGCCGTTGAGCAAAAGAGGGTCGACCTGCTGTCTTAGTCGCCGATACGCCTGAATATGAGATTCTTATCGATCACTTTATGTTGCAGGAATAGAAAACACAACAGCCCTTGACCATTTATCTTTACTGCGTTCCTTCGTATTATACCTTTTACCCTTCATGTAATTGGTCTGCTTTATTTCACTTGCCTTTTAATGATTCTAAAACAGTCACTATTATTAAAAACTTTACCAATGTATATACTACTACCATGTTTTCTTTTAAAAACCTTTATTGTGAAAATGTCATTATACAAATACGAGCCTATAACCACGTGGGCCTGCCACAGAGCAAACTGTAATCGTATATGATGAATAGACATTTACACCGTAGAGGAACGTAACGGGCGGGCCATTAGGTTGCAAGAACTAAGGTGTCTAACAGTTACGGAATCGGTGGACGTACATTTTATAATTAAAATACGACAGGGCCAGTTACAATAAAATTATCTAGATATACATTTGCGGGCAAGTACCATGGGTGACGTTAATTCGAACTTTCAACAGTACAGTAATCAATAACACATCAGAACTTAATATCAATAGGGATGTCGAAATAGTCAATCAATTCTCGTCCCCGCCCGCCATGTGCTTCAAAACTGCATACGTATCTCGTGATTTCAAGGTTCTGCAACCAGTACACAACAAGGAGTTACGAGTCCCATTTATTCCGGCGCCATTTTGGGCGAGGACGGGCAGGTCCAGGATATAGTCAAAATGTCTCTACCAACCATCGACTATGATGATGTTCATATGCTGTATTTATTAGAGTAACACTCATCTGTCCACATGAAATTAATTTGCCACAATCTAAACATGTCATTTTAATCTTTCCAAAGTTCTTCTAAATATTTGGGACCGTTTCCCTTGCCTCTGAAGCTCTCAGTGCCACTTCTTTGATGAATGTACTAGCAGGTCAGGGGTTCTCCTCCAAATCTCTCTTTTATGCAGCACTATAATTAATTGGTGCCACCTCTCCATATGACGATGCATGGTATAGTTACCACAACTATATTTTTTTTCGGTTCCTCTGGAGAGTTCATCGTGGCAGATGAAGCGTGTAACGTACCGGGCATTTACCTTTTTTTGCATGTACAGGAAAGGAAAAAAAAATCGAGCGTCCGAGTTCTAAGGTGTCCCAGGGCCATTTTAGTGGACCAGGCCCAAATCCAAAGAACAGGCCGCCATTTTGAGAGTCCTCTTGCAGCCGCCTGTCGCTGTAGCATCAAGAGCAGCCGAAACTCAGCTGAATGGCAACTGAAACGGTAAAGGGGTGCCCCACTACAGCAGACGAGCCTCCACCTAGGAAGGCCCATTCACGCCGGCTCCCCCCCCCTTCGGGCACCCCACGCCGTTATTCGGAGCAGTATTGTAGGATGGCCACACCAGTGCGGCAACTTGCTAGACATCACCTCGGTGGTAACCGAATTTCAACGCCTTGTGGTGTCTTCTATTCAAAAAACATTGTTATGCTGCCTTCGACCTATTCGCCGCAAGTGCGCACACAACTCAACTGCATAGCTTGCTAGACACCACCTCGGTGCCATCCGGATCTTGGAATGTCAGCACCTTTTGGTGTCTTCTCTTCAGAAAATATTGTTGCGCTGCCTTTGGCCCCATTCGCACATCAGTCCGCTACTGACGCCATCTCACAGGCTAATGGGGCGCCCCACGCCGACTTTCAGCATTGTAGAATGACCACACCAGTACAGCAACTTGCTAGACATCACCTCGGTGCCATCCGGATCTCGGCGCCCCACTGCAGATGAAGTGCCTCTCAACTATGAAACCACCACGGTGACATCCGGATCTTGGCGCGTTGTGCTGCCTTCGGCCTATTCGCACATCGGTCCGCTACTGACGCCATCTCACAGGCTAATGGGGCGACCCACGCCGAGTTTCAGCATTGTAGGATGACCACACCAGTACAGCAACTTGCTAGACATCACCTCGGTGCCATCCGAATCTTGGCATCTCAACGCCTAGTGGTATCTTCCATACAAAAAATATTGTTACGCTGCCTTTGGCCCCATTCGCACATCAGTCCGCAACTTAGACATCACCTCGGTGCCATCCGGATCTTGGCATCTCAGCGCCTTGTGGTGTCAGTCAGAAAATATTGTTGCGCTGCCTTTGGCCCCATTCGCACATCGGTCCGCTACTGACGCCATCTCACAGGCCAACGGGGCGCCCCACGCCGACTTTCAGCATTGTTGGATGGCCACACCAGTGCGGCAACTTACTAGACACCACCTCGGTGCCATCTGGATCTTGGCGCGTTGTGCTGCCTTCGGCCTATTCGCACATCGGTCCGCTACTGACGCCATCTCACAGGCCAACGGGGCGCCCCACGCCGACTTTCAGCATTGTTGGATGGCCACACCAGTGCGGCAACTTACTAGACACCACCTCGGTGCCATCCGGATCTTGGCGCGTTGTGCTGCCTTCGGCCTATTCGCACATCGGTCCGCTACTGACGCAAACTCACAGGCCAACGGGGCGCCCCACGCCGACTTTCAGCATTGTAGGATGGCCACACCAGTGCTGCAACTTGCTGGACACCACCTCGGTGCCATCCGGATCTTGGCGCGTTGTATTGCCTTCGGCCTATTCGCACATCGGTCCGCTACTGACGCCGCCTCACGTGCCAACGTATTTTCTCCGCATTTTATACCCTATGCCGCATAACAGGTCATGTGACTTGTTTATAAAACTTTTCATTGGTTCATTTTACTTTTGGTTTCCTAATGATGGAAGGCTTGATCATATGACCTAAAAACACTTTTCATTGGATGAAAAAAAAATTTTTCCCAAACGATGAAAGCCCCACCTTGTTTCTGGATGTTTCAGACTAAACTGGCGTCAGCATGAGAGCACCACCATCTCGTAGCTCCGTCGTGGTCATTCCGCGAGCAATCATGGCAGCCGCTCCCCACCAGAAGCCTGCAGGAGTCGGGGCCCCCAAAACTTTTGATGAATTCTCAAGGCGGAGGGGATGCTTTCGAGAATGGGGTCCAAGACCTAGCAGACAAGCGTCCGATTTCCAAGGTTTCCCAGGGCCATTTCAGTGGACCAGGCCCAAAAAGGAAAGAGCCTGCCGCCATTTTGAGAGTCCTGTGACAGCCGCCTATCGCTGCACCGCAAGAGTGGGCGCAACTCAGCTGAATTGCGGCTTTTGACACAGTGGACCAAAAACGGACGGAATGGCAACTGAAACGGTAAAGGGGCGCCCCACTACAACAGATGACACTCCACCTGGAGAGGCCCGTTCACGCCGCCTCCCCCGGGGCGCCCCACACCGTTATTCGGAGCAGCATTGTAGGATACCAAAACCAGTGCGGCAACTTACTGGACATCACCTTGGTGCCATCGTTCTGCTGCCTTGGAACTATTCGCACAACAGTTTGCTACTGATGACCCACCCCCCGCGACGCCCCACGCCGTTATTTGCTGGGTGGCAACTTACTAGACATCACTTTCGTGTCATCTAGATTTCGGCGCGTTCTGCTGCCTTGGAACTATTCGCACAACAGTTTGCTACTGATGACCCACCCCCCGCGACGCCCCACGCCGGAAATCTGGACGTTGTGCTGCGTTGGGACTATTCGCACAGCCGACCGCTACTTCGTTGTTTTTCCCTAAAAATGTTTATATGTTATTACTATTTTTGTTTTCTTGTATATATTTATAAATTATTAAAGTTTTATAATCTTACTACTTTGTCGGAGTGCTATATATTTTTAATGTGACACATAATTGTAAAAACTTTGATGTACAAAGAGTCATCCCTGGAATCTTCCGCTTCAGGCTCGGTCCCCTCCCCAATCACAATACAGGATGGTTTTCAGATAGTATGAACACGTGTGGTGTGACGGATCTCATCGGGTGTGGGCCTTGATCTACTATAACTCCTTTGAAGAGGGGTGATTCTTTACAGCTGTGGCCATAAACTACATCTGCAGGGCTAGCTGATAGCCTAGGACCGGCCTGGACAATCGGACACAGAGGAAAAGGAGTGTCAGAGGGTGCGGTAGTGAATAGGGCGAAAGGGAGGTGTCGGGCGGGCACAGGGTGTGATTCTCAGGGAAGAGCAGCGCAGATGGGGGGAGGTTTATTACCCATGCATAAGACAGAGAGCGGGGGTGACCACTG
>NC_136057.1:2085430054-2085435054 GCF_964261635.1 Lissotriton helveticus | reverse complement strand
GCACCAAGGTGATGTCCAGTAAGTTGCCGCACTGGTTTTGGTATCCTACAATGCTGCTCCGAATAACGGCGTGGAGCGCCCCGGGGGAAGCGGCGTGAACGGGCCTCTCCAGGTGGAGTGTCATCTGTTGTAGTGGGGCGCCCCTTTACCGTTTCAGTTGCCATTCCGTCCGTTTTTGGTCCACTGTGTCAAAAGCCGCAATTCAGCTGAGTTGCGCCCACTCTTGCGGTGCAGCGATAGGCGGCTGTCACAGGACTCTCAAAATGGCGGCAGGCTGTTTCCTTTTTGGGCCTGGTCCACTGAAATGGCCCTGGGACACCTTGGAAATCGGACGCTTGTCTGCTAGGTCTTGGACCTCATTCTCGAAAGCGTCCCCTCCGCCTTGAGAATTCATCAAAAGTTTTGGGGGCTCCGACTCCTGCAGGCTTCTGGTGGGGAGCGGCTGCCATGATTGCTCGCGGAATGACCACGACTGAGCTACGAGATGGTGGTGCTTTCATGCTGACGCCAGCTTCAGTCTGAAACATCCAGAAACAAGGTGGGGCTTTCATCGTTTGGGGAAAAAAAAAAGTTTTCATCCTATGAAAAGTGTTGTTTTTAGGTCACATGATCAAGCCTTCCATCATTAGGAAACCAAAAGTAAAATGAACCAATGAAAAGTTTTATAAACAAGTCACATGACCTGTTATGCGGCATAGGGTGTAAAATTAGGAGAAAATACGTTGGCATGTGAGGCGGCGTCAGTAGCGGACCGATGTGCGAATAGGCCGAAGGCAACACAACGCGCCAAGATCTGGATGGCACCGAGGTGGTGTCCAGCAAGTTGCAGCACTGGTGTGGCCATCCTACAATGCTGAAAGTCGGCGTGGGGCGCCCCGTTGGCCTGTGAGTTTGCGTCAGTAGCGGACCGATGTGCGAATAGGCCGAAGGCAGCACAACGCGCCAAGATCCGGATGGCACCGAGGTGGTGTCTAGTAAGTTGCCGCACTGGTGTGGCCATCCAACAATGCTGAAAGTCGGCGTGGGGCGCCCCGTTGGCCTGTGAGTTTGCGTCAGTAGCGGACCGATGTGCGAATAGGCCGAAGGCAGCACAACGCGCCAAGATCCGGATGGCACCGAGGTGGTGTCTAGTAAGTTGCCGCACTGGTGTGGCCATCCTACAATGCTGAAAGTCGGCGTGGGGCGCCCCGTTGGCCTGTGAGTTTGCGTCAGTAGCGGACCGATGTGCGAATAGGTCGAAGGCAGCACAACGCGCCAAGATCCGGATGGCACCGAGGTGGTGTCTTGTAAGTTGTCGCACTTCTGTGGCCATCCTACAATGTTGAAAGTCGGCGTGGGGCGCCCCGTTGGCCTGTGAGATGGCGTCAGTAGCGGACCGATGTGCGAATGGGGCCAAAGGCAGTGCAACAATATTTTCTGATTTGAAGACACCACAAGGCGCTGAGATGCCAAGATCCGGATGGCACCGAGGTGGTGTCTAGCAAGTTGTGGCACTGGTGTGGCCATCGTACAATGGTAAAAGTCGGCGTGGGGCGCCCTGTTGGCCTGTGAGATGGTGTCAGTAGCGGACTGATGTGTGAATGGGGCCAAAGGCAGCGCAACAATATTTTCTACTATATTTTCGGAGTAGAAGACACCACAAGGCGCTGAGATGCCAAGATCCGGATGGCACCGAGGTGATGTGTAAGTTGCGGACGGATGTGCGAATGGGGCCAAAGGCAGCTCAACAATATTTTCTGAAGAGAATACACCACAAGGCGCTGAGATGCCAAGATCCGGATGGCACCGAGGTGATGTCTAAGTTGCGGACCGATGTGCGAATGGGGCCAAAGGTAGCGTAACAAGATTTTCTGTATGGAAGATACCACTAGGCGTTGAGATGCCAAGATTCGGATGGCACCGAGGTGATGTCTAGCAAGTTGTGCCACTGGTGTGGCCATCGTACAATGGTAAAAGTCGGCGTGGGGCGCCCTATTGGCCTGTGAGATGGTGTCAGTAGCGGACTGATGTGCGAATGGGGCCAAAGGCAGCGCAACAATATTTTCTGACTGACAACACAAGGCGCTGAGATGCCAAGATCCGGATGGCATCGAGGTGATGTCTAAGTTGCGGACTGATGTGCGAATGGGGCCAAAGGCAGCGTAACAATATTTTCTGTATGGAAGATACCACTAGGCGTTGAGATGCCAAGATTCGGATGGCACCGAGGTGATGTCTAGCAAGTTGGTGTGGTCATCCTACAATGCTGAAACTCGGCGTGGGTCACCCCATTAGCCTGTGAGATGGCGTCAGTAGCGGACCGATGTGCGAATAGGCCGAAGGCAGCACAAGGCGCCAAGATCCGGATGTCACCGTGGTGGTTTCATAGTTGAGAGGCACTTCATCTGCAGTGGGGCGCCGAGATCCGGATGGCACCGAGGTGATGTCTAGCAAGTTGCTGTACTTGTGTGGTCATCCTACAATGCTGAAACTCGGCGTGGGTCGCCCCATTAGCCTGTGAGATAGCTGTTCTTTGGATTTGGGCCTGGTCCACTAAAATGGCCCTGGGACACCTAAGAACTCGAACGCTCGATTATTTTTTCCTTTCCTGTACATGCAAAAAAAGGTAAATGCCCGGTATGTTACACGCTTCATCTGCCACGATGAACTCTCCAGAGGAACCGAAAAAATATATAGTTGTGGTAACTATACCATGCATCGTCATATGGAGAGGTGGCACCAATTAATTATAGTGCTGCATAAAAGAGAGATTTGGAGGAGAACCCCTGACCTGCTAGTACATTCATCAAAGAAGTGGCACTGAGAGCTTCAGAGGCAAGGGAAACGGTCCCAAATATTTAGAAGAACTTTGGAAAGATTAAAATGACATGTTTAGATTGTGGTAAATTAATTTCATGTGGGCAGATGAGTGTTACTCTAATAAATACAGCATATGAACATCATCATAGTCGATGGTTGGTAGAGACATTTTGACTATATCCTGGACCTGCCCGTCCTCGCCCAAAATGGCGCCGGAATAAATGGGACTCGTAACTCCTTGTTGTGTACTGGTTGCAGAACCTTGAAATCACGAGATACGTATGCAGTTTTGAAGCACATGGCGGGCGGGGACGAGAATTGATTGAATATTTCGACATCCCTATTGATATTAAGTTCTGATGTGTTATTGATTACTGTACTGTTGAAAATTCGAATTAACGTCACCCATGGTACTTGCCCGCAAATGTATATCTAGATAATTTTATTGTAACTGGCCCTGTCGTATTTTAATTATAAAATGTACGTCCACCGATTCCGTAACTGTTAGACACCTTAGTTTTTGCACCCTAATGGCCCGCCCGTTACGTTCCTCTACAGTGTAAATGTCTATTCATCATATACGATTACAGTTTGCTCCGTGGCAGGCCCACGTGGTTATAGGCTCGTATTTGTATAATGAAATTTTCACAATAAAGGTTTTTAAAAGAAAACATGGTAGTAGTGTATACATTGGTAAAGTTTTTAATAATAGTCACTGTTTTAGAATCATTAAAAGGCAAGTGAAATAAAGCAGACCAATTACATGAAGGGTAAAAGGTATAATACGAAGGAACGCAGTAAAGATAAATGGTCAAGGGCTGTTGTGTTTTCTATTCCTGCAACATAAAGTGATCGATAAGAATCTCATATTCAGGCGTATCGGCGACTAAGACAGCAGGTCGACCCTCTTTTGCTCAACGGCTCCGTCATGGGACGAAGAAACGCTCTTTTTCTCGAAAAAAGAATATATTTTACTTGCAGGACAGTTGTAAAATTTCCGGGAAAGTACATTAGCCTGGAACATTATAACATATATTTAAGAGAAAATAATGTTCGGAAGTAATTAAAAGCGTAATTTTTAGGTGATATGACCAAGGCTTTCATCATTAGAATAAGAAAAGTAAAATGAACCAATGAAAAGTTTTATTAACAAGTCACATGACTTGTTATGCTTACGTTACGCGCTGCGCGCCCCGGATGACTTCCGGATGCGCTAACGCGGCGCGTCATATGACGCATTACGCGACAACGCAGGTCCAGAATATAGTCAAAATGTCTCCACCAACCAGCGGTCGAAACACAACCCCTTTCAGCAGGCTAAATAGTTCTGTTAAATGACAACAGAAGGGACAGGCAACAAGAACCATCAGTCAAAGAGGGGAGGGCTAGTTCTTCTCTACCGGGTTACATTGGGGCGCTACCGGAACTGATCGAATTGGTAGTCTACAGTGTTTCTGGATGTTTCAGACCGAAGCTGGGGTTAGCATGAGAGCAGCACCATTTCGTAGCTCCGTTGTGGCCATTCCGCAACCAATCATGGCAGCCGCTCTTTATCGTTATTTTGGGCGGGGTGGGTGGCGGAGCCGAGCTGTTTTGCAGCCATCATTGTGTGGAGTTCAGTTCATCTCACTAGTTTTGTATTTGTCATGAGGGGTTGTTCCTAATGTTTCTATTTTAGCGAGGTCAAAAAGAGATCCCATTAGTGGCCTACTGATTTTGCTCGATTCCTTTTCTTTTTTTTTACACGATTTTTCGTTATCTGCAAAGACTAAACAGAGTATTGCGACTCTGTGTTTGTTTGTAAATAGAGAATGAACCAAAGAGAACTAATTCTAAAACAGTAAATACTTGGATAACAATCAATCAAATGGAGAGAGAAGCAGGCACGACGGATTACAACGGGGGCAAAGGCCTGCGTTAACTACCTTTCACTATCTGCAAAGAGAGAGTACTCCTAATAGAAATGAGGGGGTGGGGGGGCACCATTCAAAGCAGATCAGTGTGCATAAACACGAAAATGTTTTCACTTACCACGTACTTGACATTCGACAGCTTATGATATTTGCTATTAAAAAACCATTGAAATTCACTGAAAAAACCATAGGTTATAGACCATATATAGTTAGGAATTAGCATTTACAAAACCTTGAAAATTCACTGAAAAAACCATAGGTTATAGACCATATATAGTTAGGAATTAG
>NC_136057.1:2085412554-2085425054 GCF_964261635.1 Lissotriton helveticus | reverse complement strand
CTAAGGTAAATTGCGCTTGGTGATCTGTTTGAGGGAGCGTCTGCTTTGCCTGGTGTCTTTGGAGAGCAATTTTGATTGTTATACTGGACAATATAGCCCTAATGTAAATAACATAGGGGCATATTATCAACATAGGCAATAAAAGTTTTGCAGCTTTTATCGGCAGAAATGTGTCGCTAAAGCTGCTTTTGCGGCAGAAAACTGCCGCTAAAGCCGCTTTTGCACCAGTTTTCTGCCAATAAAAAGAGCAATAATTTTATTGGCTGCATTCATAATATGCCCCTTAGTGTGCTTCAACTACACAGAGAAAGCATTATGAACAAATAGTGATACAGTGATCAGTCAAAGACACTAAGAGTAATAGAGACGGAGTGAGTGAACAAGAGTGAGGAACTATGAGAAGAAAGGGACTGAGAAAAAGAGTGGAAGGAGTTGAGTAAGTAGGTAATAGAGAAAGGAATGAGGGAAGTAGCAAAGGCAGGAAACTGAGGATTAAAGAAATGAAGCAGTGGAACTAATAGTAGTTCAATGTGATAGAAATGTAACGAAAAGAGTACAAAATATTTACCTTATAATTGTCGTTAAATTACTCATTTTTTATTTTTATACTTTCAATCTGTGAAAGAGAGAACAAACATTTGAAAAATATAAAAACATGTATTAAAAAATTACAAAAGACAAGGGCAAAGATTGAAGGACAAACAGTTTTTCAATAACTTTGACACTTACAGAAGCTACACAGTCCTAAAGATATACATTTTAAACTAACACTATCTTGATGCAGATGAAGTGAGGCCTATCTTAAAACATGGTGCATCTTTTGCATTGCTGTTGTCTCAGAAAAGTATCGCAAGACACTAAAATTTAAAATAATTGCTTCAGGATGTCAATAAGATGTCTACTATCCAGAGTTTTGTTTCAGGTGAGGCCTACTCAGGGTTGCAAATGAAATTTCGAGTTGTTGAAGAGAATAGAGGACATAATACATGTGAAGGTCTACCAATGAAGTGAGTCATGTCCACTGCAATCTTCAACAAAGTCCAAACCTCCTATGTTTCCCTGGACAGACCTAAACTTGATCTGCACAATGTGATTCGTAATGATAGGAAACACAGGTGATGTAATTGAAATACATGCAATTTATTTTGCTCATTTCACAATCACATCACTTGTGTTTCCTTTGCTTAGGTATCTCATTGTGCAGATGTAGTCTAGCATATGAAAGAATACGCAGAAGTGCAGCACTGCATGCAACAACTTTGACACTTACAGAAGCCTCACCTTCTCCATGCCTCCTACACAGTTCTACATATACATCATAAATGCAAACAGTACAGAATTAATTATACATGTTAAATGGTTTATTTTTGCTGTTCTCAGAATGTATCAAAATTCACTAAAAACAGTGAC
This sequence comes from Lissotriton helveticus, assembly GCF_964261635.1. Classification (NCBI taxonomy): domain Eukaryota; kingdom Metazoa; phylum Chordata; class Amphibia; order Caudata; family Salamandridae; genus Lissotriton; species Lissotriton helveticus. The sequence continues at coordinate 2,085,423,644 of NC_136057.1, read as the reverse complement.
TTGAAGGTATTCATCATGTAACAGCGGGGAAAAAAAAACACAATCAAAATGATTGTGTTTAAAAAACCCATACAACATCAGAAATCAAAAATCAGAACTCCTTAAAGTTAACTTACTTTCCATGACGTCCAAGGATGTCCTATGAATAGCTTACACTCTTTTGTGCTGTTATTACTTTCAGCCCGCCACTTTCTGAAAGAAAATCTCCATCGTTTTTAAAAACATGTTACATACAATAAATGACTTCTTGCTCTCTACCACAAGATTCCACAAGGCCAAATCTTGTCAGAGCCATGTATAACTCTTGGATTTCTTGTTAGCCAATCCCATCATTTGGCATTTCCGCAACTTTCAGAATTAAAATGTTGAAGATCATTTTCACAATCCTGGAATAGTAATATCTTCCCCTTCTTGCTCAGTCATGTTCTACATTTCCTATGACACTGATACTGCTTAATATGAAGCAGACTTACACTACCTCTATGACTACAACAATTATTTAATTCTCTACATCACTTTTAATCACAAAGCAATGTAAAACAGTAGACAGCATTGCAGACTTACATTCCCTCTACTCCATGTTTTGATTGGCTGCTTCAATTAGCTTATAAAAAGAAACAGTTTTTCTGAACTCATTCAAAGTGCATATATATCTCCATGATGTCCAGTCCTATGATTAGAAGTTATGTCTCTGAACTACACTTATCCTCAAGGCCAAATTGTGTAGGAGCCATTAGAACTTCTTGAAATTCCACAGAGCACATCCCGAGATTATTTCCCTAAAATTTTGGTTTTAAAAACACCAGGTAAGAGTTTTTAAGGTCATACGGCAATTTTTTTTTGAAAATTAAAACAGAATCATTGCAGAATGACCAGCCATTTCTAGACTTTAAATAAGCTGTGTAATGTCCTGATGATATTGAAGGGCCGTCATGATATATAATTGCTGTAGTTACAAAAGTCCTTCCTGATATTGACAACTGCGAAGCTACAAATTTTTTTATTAAAGTTGTCAATTTTGTTCCATCAGGCCTACATCGTTGGAACATTAAAATGACGTACTGGCCATATGTTCGTATAAATAATGTGGACATCATTTCAGATTTACATTGGCTACACTCCATGTTGTGATTAGCAGCTTTTACTAGCTTATTAAAGGAGACTGATTTACTGTCTGGCAAAGTTAAATATATAAATCTTTCTGAGTCTACACTAGTAGTACTTGATATCATACAGTTCTCGCAGTCATGCTGCCATTGATAAGAAAGCCCAAACAGCTGATCTACATCTACACCTTCAGCATGTAATACATCAAGCATATACATTAAAAACTCCTGACAATCTTGCTGAATATTTTGAGAGAATTGTGTTTGGCCTGAACATCTGTCTAACAGATTTCGAATTTCAGACACACTTTCTATGTTTCTTCTATCAGTGGTACATTTCTCTAACACAGAATTTAACAAACCGCAAAATCTTTGATCAGAATTGACCACAATCTCTTCTTTTACATTTTTTAGAGAAAACAAAACATTAATTACTACATTAGCATAGCAGTTGACACCAGAACTGTTTTCAAACTGAAAACCAACAACATCTTCAACAGAATCCTTTTTGTTTCTGCTTGTAATTTTAGGTTCATTCACTTTTTGTCTTTTTGCTATAACCTCCCCAGTATTGTTCTCATTTCTTCGTTTCCGGCCTACCAGACGTTTCTCAAACAAAGGAAACTGAGGCAAATGTGGCGCATACTCTCTTCTTAACCTATTGTATTCCTTAACACAATCTAGATCTGCACAAATGTTTGTGACATCACACTCAATCAAGTACAATCCCGATAAAGTTCTAACTCGTGACAATGCCACATATGCCATACCCTCCTTGAACACAGAACTGCCAATATTCACCAATGCACTGTCTACACTTAAACCTTGCGATTTATGGATTGTCACCGCATATGCCAAGCAAACAGGAAACTGCTTACGGCGAACATATAAGTCTTTTACAAGCAAAAATCTAGCAGAACAACGAGCAATTAGCTGTACTTCCTCAATGCCATCAAATTTAATTTTTTTAAATTCAATTCCATCTCTATTTCTGTATTTCACAAAATCAACAACATTACCCATTGATCCATTTACCAGACCTCTTTCAACATGTAAATTCCTTCTTAAAATTATACGGCAGTTCAAGCACACATTCAGAGTCTTTTCAAAACCTGCAGTTTTAGATATACTCTTCTCTAATGAATCCAATTTTGTTTTCAGATTCTCAGACAAAATAATTGTTGATCCCATATGCTCTACTCTATCAATAGCTTCCAGTTTCACAATCTCTTGCTTTTCTAAATGCAACATTTTGTTGTTAAATTTGGCACATTCTGCAAGAGTTGGCATCAAACATATTCCAGATTTCTTTTCAGTAATTTTCTGAAAAATATTCTCAGGCACAACATCTTGTTCTGGATATAAATTTGACAGTAATCGTGCATGTAAAGCTTCTTTCCCATGCTCGGTCACTTTTCCAATTCTAACATCTTGTAGAATAGTCTTGTAAACTTCATCCTTCGCCTGACGCATATTTTCATGCAGTTCAGCATAATTGAAGTTTAACCATATATTGACGTTGCCAATGCTGCCTAGGCACTTCCTGGTATCTTCATGCGTGAGCATTTTGAACACAGGTTGCCCTTTCACTGGTGTCAGCTGCAAAAGATCTCCGAAAACAATGATGTGTTTGCCACCAAATAACACATCATACTCTGTTTTGAGAACTTCTTGCATTCTCAAATGCACAAAGGCAAGCATGACATTGGAAACCATGCTTACTTCGTCAATGATAAGAAGTTTCATTTTCCTCAAGACTCTTGAAACTTCAAAACAAGCATCTCCAGATAGCTTGTGATATTCTAATTTGTTGTCATGCTCCACTGGCAGCATCAGTAAACGATGTAAAGTAATCCCTTTAATGTTATGTGCTGCCAGTCCAGTTGGAGCGGTGACAACACAAGACAGCGATGACTCTGTCCTTTCCTGCAAATAGCATGAAATTGCTTTAATGAGGAAACTTTTTCCAGTTCCCGCTTCTCCACTCACGTACAGTCGGACAGGCTTCAACGACGTACATGAGCACTCTTTCTTGTCATGACTTAATCCATGATCAATTTGCATGGTAACTTCGTCATATATTTTCCTCTGCTCAACGTTGAGTTGCCTTTCCAACTCTTCTAAGTTAACCGCATCCTCTTGAGCATGTGCCATGGCTCTTTCCACTTCATTCATAGCAGTGGCAGCTTCATTTTCGATAAGAGGTCCTCCTAGTGGATCCTGACTCAATGAGGCAGAACTCTGACTGTCCTGAGAACTGTCTCTGGCAATCTCGGCTGCAATCGTTGCTTCCTGCTCAATTTCCGCATTCAACATTTCTACATATTTGGGAAAAGCAGGACATTCTATGGTCTCCTTGGCGGCATTGAAAGAGTCTTCGTAACAGAGGAAATCTCCAAGCAGTTCCTCTTCTGCACGCCAAGGCTTGAAAAGTTGCAAAAGTGCTAAATAGAAAAACTCCTTTTTTTCAGGAGATTCGCCACTCAATTTTCGATGGTTTATCAAGTGGCATTTTCTTTGCTTGACCACACATCCCTCACTTCCTATTACAGCATACACTCCTTTCTCAGAATCTTCTTTGATGTTCCTCTTGAATATGTAATTTTGCAGAACCTCATACAGACAAACATTCTCGAGGTGACTGCTTCGATTTGGATAATATGTATCCAACATGTTTGTCTTCAAAATGTCGGTACTGTTTGGCTCCTTTTCCGCCAAATACTCAATTTCCCGCACAGGTTTGAGAACTCGATTACGCGTTGCAGCAAGACCAAGACTCGCCCAAACGATACTCCTGGACTTGGCATAGAGACTTGCTGAAGACAACCGGTCAGAACATTCGTACGCTCCGATTTCTCGATGCGACAACATCTTCAGACTGAAACTGTACAACTTCTTGCTGAGGCTCTTTTCATGGGAAATGTCCTCCCACATATCCTTCAATTCTGTCTTCTCTTTTTTGGTGATGTAAGACGTCACATACCGAGCCACAGCCATACAGTTATCAGCCACAAACTGTATATCCATGTTAGCATTCCACATGGACAAAATCACCGGGTTGTAGTCGTTGATGTACTTGGACTCTTCGTTCCTCTTCAAATTGTATGTGTTTTTAGGTGATTTCTTCATCACATTATGTCGCAGCGAAGACATCAAACTGTTTACTCTTCCTTTAGAAATCACCGGTCGTGGAAAGCCGAAACGACATTTGGTGTAGAACTTGTCTTTGTTTCGGAATTTACGACGGCAGTACTTTCCACATCGATGGCTTTGGAAACGCAGAACTTTTTCTCTTAGGCTTTTCTTCTCCTTTGCGTTTGGAACAGCACACGTAGAATACTGTTGGATGAAACTCATCACTGAGTCTTCTGGATCCGTTCCAAATTTAGGTGCATCCTTGATCCACAGCAACATATGTATATGAGGAGCACCTCTTGCTTGGTACTCCTTTCTCCAGAAGAAATCCAACACCTCTCCAAGAGGTGGATTCTTCTTATTCAAGATGAAAGACATCATAGCTTCAAATCTATGATTGAAGTACCTACATACATTGACTGGATCCAAAGAGCACAGTTCTCCGGGTGTCTTGAATTCGATGTTATCTACGTTAGCATTTGCCTCTCGTAGAAATTGAAGTAAGTCTTCCCAGCCATACTCGGCACAACTCAGAGTGAGGAACCATGTGGGAGTACCTAAGTTCCTCAGCATACATTTTAAATCACCATGACGACGGTACCAGTACTCATTAGTACCACGCTGACACGCCATGAGATTAATCAGGTGAGAATCCAAAATACTATCTTGGACATTCACTTTATCCATAAAATCACTTGCCGAGATGTTTTGCATGTGTATACCACTTTTCAAGATGTGGTTCACTGCATATGACAGTCCAGACAGATCGCTTTCAAACAGGAGATGAAACAAATAAGGAATGCATTGTCGAAACCTAGCATCTCCTGCATACAATCGCAAAGTCCGGTATTCAGAAGCAGGAATTTGATGAGGTCGCTCATCATATCTTCCTCCCTGACCTGTTGGAAAAAGCTGTGGGAAACACCGAGCTTCCAAACTTTCCTCCCAAACACTAATGGGACTCCCTTTGGCTTGTTTCATTTGAAACAACTCAATAGCATTCCCCATGACTTCCTTGGAATGCAAAGGATGAACACTATAATGTTCATATATTTCTTCACTAGTAGAGGGTTCTACTTTCTCAATTTGACCAGCACACAAATCGCTATCCTCTTCCTCACTTACTTCCTCTTCTGCAACATATACATTCTTATAGTATTTATTATTTTTTTTCAAATACAATGTTGCCTTTTTAACTTTCCTAACATCTACTAAATCTTGCCATATTTTCTTATTCTTTGTCGGAACCCCATTAACTAAGATAACCAGAGGTTCCTCTTCCACTTTTTCTACTCCAATTGTGTTAATATTTTTCTTCAAATCTAGAGGCAAATAAACAACTCTTCCCTTTAATCCTCTCTGTAAATCTGATGGAGGCAATTTCCCTGTTTGGCTCCATTCTTACAATAGCCTGAAAGGGATGGATACTTTGAATCAAAATAGATTCATAAGTATTTAAGTCCTTCAATTCAGAAGGAATCTCAACCAATTCCAGATTATTATGAACTGCTCTAGCAGGCATCTGGTTTTGTTTTAATTTGTTACAACAATAAGTACACACACGTTGATCCAATCCCAAATCAAAACAATTTTCTACCATCAAGTATGTTGCAAAATCCTTCCATTCACTATTATTTTCCCTTTCACTTTTTGCATATAAATCCACTAACTTAGTCTGATTCTTATAATAAGTGCGTCTACAACACACACAAGTGAAATTAGGCCTCTCACTTGATTTCACGTCAAACGTCGCAATTTCCCTCTGGAAATTATCTGTACTGGAAACCTGTACACTATCTTCCACATGACCCTCTACTTCTTGCTCAATTTCAACATTCTCCTCTTTACTTCCAAAGTAACAAAACTCAATTTCTTCACATATATTCTTCACATCTATTTCAGAACCATGCAAAAGAGCAGCGCATAATTGTTTCAGCATAATTGCTGGACTCTTAGCATAATACAACATTCTAACTAATTTCCTCACTTTGTTATGATGCACTGCTAGCATCCTGAAATGATGAAAAACACTCTGGCATACTCTCCTGGAAAGACAAGCCAGTGAATGACCATGCAAACCTGTCACTTCTCTTACTCTGCAAGGATCTAATTCTTGCAACAACATCATTTTCTGCTTCAAACTTTTTTTGTTAAATGACCGTACAAAATCACAAAGCAAATTGATGGAATCCTGTCGCACACTGCAAATACTACTACACTTCCAGGTGTACACAGGACCCTTAGCACGTCTTCCTAAAACCTCATTACCTAACAACTCTTCTGCCTCTGTTGTCACAAGTTTTTCTTTTTCAACTGGACAACCATCTTTCACTTCATAAGCACGACCACTGGTGTCAACTGCATGCACCAAATCATTATCCTGGAAATAACTCTCCTCATTAAAAAATGCCTCACAGCTTGAACTATGCATCCATTCTCCAGAAAAAACTTCACAAAAATTACTACGATTAACTATTCTCTTCCATCTACTATTTCTTTTGAAATCAAAAATTGCCTTGTTTAGCTTCCTAATTCTATTGATTATCAAAATAAATAACTTACGTTTAATTTCAAATGCCTGATCAATAACTTTCTCAACTTTTTTTTTTCTCTTATAAAAAACTAGTTTCTGTTGACCTTTCTTAATATTTTTTAACAAATTGCCAATTATCCTGTTGCGGAACATTCGTTTACGAATCTCCCTAAACTGTTGTTTCCTTCTACTATCATGCACAGATTTATCTCTTGCTCTAGCAGTAACGTTTTTCATTGTCCTTTTCTTTCCATTTGATTTCCTTCTCGTGTTATGGACTGAAACATTTTCTGTAGTAATATTTTTTTTATTACAAATATTTCTTATGAAATATTTAGAGCTCTTACCCGGTGCTTTCTTCGTGGCTTGAGAAATCTTTTTGTTAGAGGACTGCTGCGGTTTTTTTTTCACCTGCTGTCTTTGACGTTTTGCAGCCTTTATCTGTCTTTGTATTGTAGGCATGGTGAAATCTTGAAATGATCTGCAGTTGAATCTGAGGAAAAATATAATAAAAAATGTTAATAAACATTATTATCAAACAGTAAATCAGTAATAGTGATCAAAAACATAACACACTACTTGACATTTTAATTTGAAGATTTTTTAGTCGTTGGCAATTTTACAATACAGAAATACCAGAAAAGAAATGACATTTATATTTATGTTACCTATGCTATTTTATATGTGAATCTGATCTAATTTTATGAGCATATTTTAATATTTTATTGAAGACACTACACATAACCTGTTTTTGAAGGTGTCTTTATTTTTAAATTAAACGGTTTACCTTTTTACTTTTTATTGATTATAAATTTTAAAAATAAATGTTTATAATTCCAAAGGCTCAAGCAGGTCAGCTTCCCATCCTATATCATATAATTCGGACAAATCTGCATCCTCATCACGCTCTTCTTCATCCTCAGGATTTAAATCATCCAAAGGATCAACATCCACTGATGTTTCAATTACAAGTTCAATGATGAGGTCAAAATCAACTGATTGCAGATTGTCGCTCATGTTGAGGTTGTCTTTATCTTTAAAGAAAGATAACAACAATGAGATGTTGCAGAGTAAGAAACAAATCTCAGAGATTATAATAGTAAAATTGTTTAACAAGATTAACATTTTGCAGCTATTATTTAGCCATGTCCAGCAATGCTGAGCAGGTGAAGCCTATGTCTAATTTTTCACTGAACAGGACTCATCTCTTCTTAACCTTGGATAAGCCTCACCGACTGTGTCCCCTGCACATACTTAAATGTTAAAGGGCAGATTTATATTAAATGGCACATCCCCAGGCATGCACCAGTTAATGTGCACCACTGCTTTACCACCCATGGTGTGCCGCATTTACAATCAGATAGGAGAAAGCTGCGTCAAAACCCTGCGCCTGCTTGAAGCTGGCATAGGTCTTGACGCAGCATTGTGGAGATGGGGCACCCCTGAGCCTTGCTGGAGCTGCATCGCACTTGCGATACAACTCCAGCAATGCGCCACCTTTACGGCACAGATGCGTCACGCATCTGTGCCGTTTTTACCCCATGCTGCGCCGCATTGTAAATGCAGCACAACATGGGTGGCGGAACAGTGGCGCAGGATGACTGTCACATCCCTGGTGATGCGCCAGTCATCATAAATCTATCCCTAAGCTTCTTATCTTGTTACAGATGAACTGCCATATGTATCATCAAAATATTTTACATTTTCTAAATAGCGAATTTTAAGGAATAAATAGCGATTCTTTACCATTCCTAATTTGCGATGAGCAAATTGCTAATTGCAAGTTACCCATTCATTTCCATGGCCTAGGAGGCTCATATGAATGAAGGTTTAATTTGCGATTAGCAATTTGCTCATCACAAATTAGGAATTTTTCCAAGGGTGCAGGGGTGTCTCAAGAACACCCTGCTGCACCCCTGAAAAACAAATTTGGGGGCATATGGCACACATACATGCCCTAAGGGCATGTGTTGGCGTCATATGGCACCTTTTGTTTTTTTGAAAAAAAGCTTTTTGAAAAGAATTCACAAATTACCACCAATTTACCACAATAGTTTCCAAATCCTTAATGTCATTTTTTACATAGTTTTTGTTTGAGACATTGCATTTAAGTAGTCACAAAATTTGCAAATGCTTCAGTGCAATCGCAAAATAAGGAATAGCAAATTTTGCTACTCCTTATTTTGCATCAAAGTTGTTTGATACATACCATTTGTCTAATTAACATTCGCAAAGGCCGAAATTCATAGAATTTTGATCTTTGCAAATGCTAATTAGCTTGATACATATGGCCCCAAGTGAGGCCTGTCTTGCGACATGGTGCATCTTTTGCATCACTGCTGCTTGGGTTTTATGTGGTACGTTTTTTTTACACCATGACATATCTGCCTAAATGCATCAATTTGTAATGTTGTCGCCTCATAGCAAATCTTTTGCACCACCGCTGCATCATAAAAGTGACGCACAGTGGCACAAAAAAGGCATACACCTATCATAAATCTGTCCCTAGCATTTTAAATGATTAATCCAGGATGACAATAAAGTGTGTCCTATCCAGAGGTTTGTTTAAGGTGAGGCCTACTCAGGATTGCAGATTAAAGTTACGCTTGATGAAGAATACAGAGGAGATAATACATATAAAGGACTACCAATGAAGTAAGTAATGTGCACTTTATTGCGCCAGTCATCATAAATGTATCCCTAAGCTTCTTATCTTGTTACAGATGAACCACCATATGTACCATCAAACTATTTTGCATTTCCTAAATAGCAAATTTTAAGGAATAAATAGCAATTCTTTACTATTCCTAATTTGCAATGAGCAAATTGCTAATTGCAAATTACCCATTCATTTCCATGGGCTAGGAGGCTCATAGGAATGAAGGTTGCAATTTGTGATTAGCAATTAGCTCATCACAAAATAGGATTTTTTTCAAGCGTGCAGGGGTATCTCAAGAACACCCTGCTGCACCCCTGAAAAAGAAATTTGGGAGCATATGGCACACCTACATGCCCTAAGGGCATGTATGGGCGTCATATGGGACCTTTTTTTTTTGGGAAAAAATGCTTTTTGAAAAGAATTCGCAAATTACCACAAACTAGAAGTTGGTGGTAGTTTCCAAATCCTTAATATCATTTTTTACATATTTTTTTTTGATACATTGCATTTAAGGAATCGCAAATTTTGAATTATTGACATTTTAAGTCATTTCCACATGTGCAGTGTTTTCAAAATATAATTTGAAAATCGTTTTTGGGGAAAAGTAATGGTTTGCAAATTTATGACAAGGACATAATGGTGTATGCTTCTCTATAAGGCATTTCAGTGTCTCTGATGTCATTTTTCCCATATTACATTATAAGACCTTTCCCCATGAAGCACATTCCTTGTAAATATGCTCCCACCTGTGCATTGCGAATTTAGATTTTGACTGTTTCAGTCACATAGCCATGTTGAAAGTGACCCAAAAAAATTGCAAACGTTTTAAAATAACACATTCATGTGTCTTAAGGACATTTTAAGTCATTTCCCCATGGACAATGTTTTCTAAGTGGCGCAAAAGAGGTACACACCTATCATAAATCTGTCCCTAGCATTTTAAATGATTAATACAGGATAACAATAAGATGTAGCCTATCCAGAGGTTTGTTTAAAGTGAGGCCTACTCAGGATTGCAGATTAAATTTACGCTTGATGAAGAATACAGAGGAGATAATATATGTAAAGCTCTACCAATGAAGTAAGTGATGTCTACTTCATTGCGCCAGTCACCATAAATGAATCCATAAGCTTCTTATCTTGTTAGAGATCAACCGCCATATGTATCATCAAACTATTTTGCATTTCCTAAATAGCGAATTTTAAGGAATAAATAGCAATTCTTTACCATTCCTAATTTGCAATGAGCAAATTGCTAATTGCTATTTTACCCATTCATTTCCATGGGCTAGGAGGCTCATATAAATGAAGGTGCAATTTGCGATTAACAATTTGCTCATCACAAATTAGGAATTTATTCCAAAGGTGCAGGGGTGTCTCAAGAACACCCTGCTGCAACCCTAAAAAAGAAATTTGGGGGCATATGGCGCACATAAATTTTAACAACATTCCTTTACCTCAACAACGATTTTCAAATCATAACTTCAAAACACTACACATGGGAAAATTACTTAAATTGTCCTTAAGACACATAAAAGCGTTTTTTGATTGGCTTTCCTGCATGGTAGGGTCACTTTTAACATGGCTATGTAACACAAACATTCAAAATCAAAATTTTCCATGCACAGGTGGGAGCATATTTACAAGCAATTTGCGC
>NC_136057.1:2085367554-2085407554 GCF_964261635.1 Lissotriton helveticus | reverse complement strand
TCTAGATGACACGAAAGTGATGTCTAGTAAGTTGCCACCCAGCAAATAACGGCATGGGGCGTCGCGGGGGTGGGTCATCAGTAGCAAACTGTTGCGCGAATAGTTCCAAGGCAGCAGAACGATGGCACCAAGGTGATGTCCAGTAAGTTGCCGCACTGGTTTTGGTATCCTACAATGCTGCTCCGAATAACGGCGTGGAGCGCCCCGGGGGAGGCGGCGTGAACGGGCCTCTCCAGGTGGAGTGTCATCTGTTGTAGTGGGGCGCCCATTTACCGTTTCAGTTGCCATTCCGTCCGTTTTTGGTCCACTGTGTCAAAAGCCGCAATTCAGCTGAGTTGCGCCCACTCTTGCGGTGCAGCGATAGGCGGCTGTCACAGGACTCTCAAAATGGCGGCAGGCTGTTTCCTTTTTGTGCCTGGTCCACTGAAATGGCCCTGGGACACCTTGGAAATCGGACGCTTGTCTGCTAGGTCTTGGACCCCATTCTCGAAAGCGTCCCCTCCGCCTTGAGAATTCATCAAAAGTTTTGGGGGCTCCGACTCCTGCAGGCTTCTGGTGGGGAGCGGCTGCCATTATTGCTCGCGGAATGACCACGACTGAGCTACGAGATGGTGGTGCTTTCATGCTGACGCCAGCTTCAGTCTGAAACATCCAGAAACAAGGTGGGGCTTTCATCGTTTGGGAAAAAAAAAAAGTTTTCATCCTATGAAAAGTGTTGTTTTTAGGTCACATGATCAAGCCTTCCATCATTAGGAAACCAAAAGTAAAATGAACCAATGAAAAGTTTTATAAACAAGTCACATGACCAGTTATGCGGCATAGGGTGTAAAATGCGGAGAAAATACGTTGGAACGTGAGGCGGCGTCAGTAGCGGACCGATGTGCGAATAGGCCGAAGGCAACACAACGCGCCAAGATCCGGATGGCACCGAGGTGGTGTCCAGCAAGTTGCAGCACTGGTGTGGCCATCCTACAATGCTGAAAGTCGGCGTGGGGCGCCCCGTTGGCCTGTGAGTTTGCGTCAGTAGCGGACCGATGTGCGAATAGGCCGAAGGCAGCACAACGCGCCAAGATCCGGATGGCACCGAGGTGGTGTCTAGTAAGTTGCCGCACTGGTGTGGCCATCCTACAATGCTGAAAGTCGGCGTGGGGCGCCCCGTTGGCCTGTGAGATGGCGTCAGTAGCGGACCGATGTGCGAATAGGCCGAAGGCAGCTCAACGCGCCAAGATCCGGATGGCACCGAGGTGGTGTCTAGTAAGTTGCCGCACTGGTGTGGCCATCCAACAATGCTGAAAGTCGGCGTGGGGCGCCCCGTTGGACTGTGAGTTTGCGTCAGTAGCGGACCGATGTGCGAATAGGCCGAAGGCAGCACAACGCGCCAAGATCCGGATGGCACCGAGGTGGTGTCTAGTAAGTTGCCGCACTGGTGTGGCCATCCTACAATGCTGAAAGTCGGCGTGGGGCGCCCCGTTGGCCTGTGAGATGGCGTCAGTAGCGGACCGATGTGCGAATGGGGCCAAAGGCAGCGCAACAATATTTTCTGATTTGAAGACACCACAAGGCGCTGAGATGCCAAGATCCGGATGGCACCGAGGTGGTGTCTAGCAAGTTGTGGCACTGGTGTGGTCATCGTACAATGGTAAAAGTCGGCGTGGGGCGCCCTGTTGGCCTGTGAGATGGTGTCAGTAGCGGACTGATGTGTGAATGGGGCCAAAGGCAGCGCAACAATATTTTCTACTATATTTTCGGAGTAGAAGACACCACAAGGCGCTGAGATGCCAAGATCCGGATGGCACCGAGGTGATGTCTAAGTTGCGGACCGATGTGCGAATGGGGCCAAAGGTAGCGTAACAAGATTTTCTGTATGGAAGATACCACTAGGCGTTGAGATGCCAAGATTCGGATGGCACCGAGGTGATGTCTAGCAAGTTGTGCCACTGGTGTGGCCATCGTACAATGGTAAAAGTCGGCGTGGGGCGCCCTATTGGCCTGTGAGATGGTGTCAGTAGCGGACCGATGTGCGAATGGGGCCAAAGGCAGCGCAACAATATTTTCTGACTGACACCACAAGGCGCTGAGATGCCAAGATCCGGATGGCATCGAGGTGATGTCTAAGTTGCGGACTGATGTGCGAATGGGGCCAAAGGCAGCGTAACAATATTTTCTGTATGGAAGATACCACTAGGCGTTGAGATGCCAAGATTCGGATGGCACCGAGGTGATGTCTAGCAAGTTGGTGGGGTCATCCTACAATGCTGAAACTCGGCGTGGGTCACCCCATTAGCCTGTGAGATGGCGTCAGTAGCGGACCGATGTGCGAATAGGCCGAAGGCAGCACAACGCGCCAAGATCCGGATGTCACCGTGGTGGTTTCATAGTTGAGAGGCACTTCATCTGCAGTGGGACGCCGAGATCCGGATGGCACCGAGGTGATGTCTAGCAAGTTGCTGTACTGGTGTGGTCATCCTACAATGCTGAAATGTAGTGGGGCGCCCATTTACCGTTTCAGTTGCCATTCAGCTGAGTTTCGGCTGCTCTTGATGCTACAGCGACAGGCGGCTGCAAGAGGACTCTCAAAATGGCGGCCTGTTCTTTGGATTTGGGCCTGGTCCACTAAAATTGTCCTGGGACACTTTAGAACTCGGACGCTCGATTTTTTTTTCCTTTCCTGTACATGCAAAAAAAGGTAAATGCCCGGTATGTTACACGCTTCATCTGCCACGATGAACTCTCCAGAGGAACCGAAAAAAAATATAGTTGTGGTAACTATACCATGCATCGTCATATGGAGAGGTGGCACCAATTAATTATAGTGCTGCATAAAAGAGAGATTTGGAGGAGAACCCCTGACCTGCTAGTACATACATCAAAGAAGTGGCACTGAGAGCTTCAGAGGCAAGGGAAACGGTCCCAAATATTTAGAAGAACTTTGGAAAGATTAAAATGACATGTTTAGATTGTGGTAAATTAATTTCATGTGGGCAGATGAGTGTTACTCTAATAAATACAGCATATGAACATCATCCTAGTCGATGGTTGGTAGAGACATTTTGACTATATCCTGGACCTGCCCGTCCTCGCCCAAAATGGCGCCGGAATGAATGGGACTCGTAACTCCTTGTTGTGTACTGGTTGCAGAACCTTGAAATCACGAGATACGTATGCAGTTTTGAAGCACATGGCGGGCGGGGACGAGAATTGATTGAATATTTCGACATCCCTATTGATATTAAGTTCTGATGTGTTATTGATTACTGTACTGTTGAAAATTCGAATTAACGTCACCCATGGTACTTGCCCGCAAATGTATATCTAGATAATTTTATTGTAACTGGCCCTGTCGTATTTTAATTATAAAATGTACGTCCACCGATTCCGTAACTGTTAGACACCTTAGTTTTTGCAACCTAATGGCCCGCCCGTTACGTTCCTCTACAGTGTAAATGTCTATTCATCATATACGATTACAGTTTGCTCCGTGGCAGGCCCACGTGGTTATAGGCTCGTATTTGTATAATGAAATTTTCACAATAAAGGTTTTTAAAAGAAAACATGGTAGTAGTGTATACATTGGTAAAGTTTTTAATAATAGTCACTGTTTTAGAATCATTAAAAGGCAAGTGAAATAAAGCAGACCAATTACATGAAGGGTAAAAGGTATAATACGAAGGAACGCAGTAAAGATAAATGGTCAAGGGCTGTTGTGTTTTCTATTCCTGCAACATAAAGTGATCGATAAGAATCTCATATTCAGGCGTATCGGCGACTAAGACAGCAGGTCGACCCTCTTTTGCTCAACGGCTCCGTCATGGGACGAAGAAACGCTCTTTTTCTCGAAAAAAGAATATATTTTACTTGCAGGACAGTTGTAAAATTTCCGGGAAAGTACATTAGCCTGGAACATTATAACATCTATTTAAGAGAAAATAATGTTCGGAAGTAATTAAAAGCGTAATTTTTAGGTCATATGACCAAGCCTTTCATCATTAGAATAAGAAAAGTAAAATGAACCAATGAAAAGTTTTATTAACAAGTCACATGACTTGTTATGCTTACGTTACGCGCTGCGCGCCCCGGATGACTTCCGGATGCGCTAACGCGGCGCGTCATATGACGCATTACGCGACAACGCAGGTCCAGAATATAGTCAAAATGTCTCCACCAACCAGCGGTCGGAACACAACCCCTTTCAGCAGGCTAAATAGTTCTGTTAAATGACAACAGAAGGGACAGGCAACAAGAACCATCAGTCAAAGAGGGGAGGGCTAGTTCTTCTCTACCGGGTTACATTGGGGCGCTACCGGAACTGATCGAATTGGTAGTCTACAGTGTTTCTGGATGTTTCAGACCGAAGCTGGGGTTAGCATGAGAGCAGCACCATTTCGTAGCTCCGTTGTGGCCATTCCGCAACCAATCATGGCAGCCGCTCTTTATCGTTATTTTGGGCGGGGTGGGTGGCGGAGCCGAGCTGTTTTGCAGCCATCATTGTGTGGAGTTCAGTTCATCTCACTAGTTTTGTATTTGTCATGAGGGGTTGTTCCTAATGTTTCTATTTTAGCGAGGTCAAAAAGAGATCCCATTAGTGGCCTACTGATTTTGCTCGATTCTTTTTCTTTTTTTTTACACGATTTTTCGTTATCTGCAAAGACTAAACAGAGTATTGCGACTCTGTGTTTGTTTGTAAATAGAGAATGAACCAAAGAGAACTAATTCTAAAACAGTAAATACTTGGATAACAATCAATCAAATGGAGAGAGAAGCAGGCACGACGGATTACAACGGGGGCAAAGGCCTGCGTTAACTACCTTTCACTAGCTGCAAAGAGAGAGTACTCCTAATAGAAATGAGGGGGGGGGGGGCACCATTCAAAGCAGATCAGTGTGCATAAACACGAAAATGTTTTCACTTACCACGTACTTGACATTCGACAGCTTATGATATTTGGTATTAAAAAACCATTGAAATTCACTGAAAAAACCATAGGTTATAGACCATATATAGTTAGGAATTAGCATTTACAAAACCTTGAAAATTCACTGAAAAAACCATAGGTTATAGACCATATATAGTTAGGAATTAGCATTTGAAAAACCTTATTTTACTCACACAAAACCATTGAAATTCCATATATAGTTAGTTGCACTAACTATATATCGCGCACCCGCAATCCACTGCTGATCATGTCACATATTACATCATTCATGACATGGTCAGTGACATCACTGATGACATCACTGATGACATCACTGATGACATCTCAAATGACATCAATGACCACATCACTGATGATATCATTCATGTGACAATACAATGCATCTCCTCACATTTTAATATAACCTCTGTTTCACCCAGTGTTAAATACAGAGTATAATTTTTGAAACCATTGACACACCAATACTAGTTACTACATACGTACTCACTGATTCCTACGTCTACACACACATTCACTCATTCACCCATACAATCATTCATACATACAATCACTCATCTTTACAACACTATCATATGCACTCATACACCTATACAGACACTCACACTCTGCCACTCATCCATGGAGTTACTCACACACCTAGTCAGTCCTGTAAAGAATCAATCACACTTCCATTTTCTTGTCTATACAGTTAAACATAGAGCACCTTACATTTTCAAACATATAGTAACACATACTTACTTTCTTATACAATCATTGATACAAGTACACATTGATCTGCACAGAGTCACACACCTCCTATCCAGCCACACACACACTCAGTCTCCCATACAAATACTTGGACAATCAATCAATAACCCATATAGTTAATCATATAGCTACTGATCAACACATGCAGTAGTTTACAGAACAACAGACATAATGATGCACAAATTAAGACAGTTTAGTCACTAACCCATGCACTCAGTGAGACACATTTAATCACTCACTCAT
Source organism: Lissotriton helveticus (assembly GCF_964261635.1). Lineage (NCBI taxonomy): Eukaryota > Metazoa > Chordata > Amphibia > Caudata > Salamandridae > Lissotriton > Lissotriton helveticus. Next base: position 2,085,401,631 of record NC_136057.1, on the reverse strand, counting down.
ACATTCAGTCATGCACCTACTAAATCCTTCGTCCAGACAGTTATACATCTACTCATTCTTCAATATCTAAAACATATTTAAACTTTACAGAAACACACAGTCACTGGATGATGTCATCAGTGATGTCATTTGAGATGTCATCAGTGATGTCATCAGTGATGTCACTGACCATGTCATGAATGATGTAATATGTGACATGATCAGCAGTGGATTGCGGGTGCGCGATATATAGTTAGTGCAACTAACTATATATGGAATTTCAATGGTTTTGTGTGAGTAAAATAAGGTTTTTCAAATGCTAATTCCTAACTATATATGGTCTATAACCTATGGTTTTTTCAGTGAATTTTCAAGGTTTTGTAAATGCTAATTCCTAACTATATATGGTCTATAACCTATGGTTTTTTCAGTGAATATATATATATATATACATACACATATATATATATATATATATACATACATATATATATATACATATATATATATACATATATACATATATATATATACATATATATATACATATATTACCTACTGGCGGTCGCCAGTAGGTATATATAGTTAGGATTTTTTCTCTATGGGTTTTTTGAAAATTCTATGTCTAATAACTTTGGCGTTTGTGGACGGAATTGGCTGAAATTTTCAGGAAAATGGCACATTTTGTTTCTGAGCAGCCCTTGAAAATTTGGGGGGGGTTCGTCAAGGGGGGGCCGAGAAAAAAGGGGGGTCCCAAAACGTGTTTTTAACATTGAGTTTTCCATAGGGCGGTTGGCCTCACTTTTAGCCCGAACGGCTGAATGGATTTGCACGAAACTTGGCAAAATTGTAGGGACTGGTAGCCCGATGTGCCTTTTGTAGGTCTCAATATATGTGCTCCAGTGGATTTTGAGAAATTAACGTTTAAAAAAAGATATATATCTGTAACAGCGGACCTGGCAGCGTCCCAGGACGCGTACTTTACGCGCAACGGAGCTTTGTGAAGCGAAGCTGATTGGTTCTCCGGCGTCTGTCAACATTCCAAACAGTCCGTAGCGGCCGCCATCTTGTCTCTCGGTAGGATCGAGAGACAAGAGGAGGCCAAAGCGAAGGGGCAAATGACCATAAGGGGGCATAGTACATTGTCGCTCACCCCCTAGGTTTGATGTGGAGGTTTTAAAAGGGCCCCGCGGGGCAAAAAAAAATAAAAATAATAATAATCGAACAGCTGAATGGATTTGCACGAAACTTGGCAAAATTGTAGGGACTGGTAGCCCGATGTGCCTTTGCTAGATCTCAATATATGTGCTCCAGTGGATTTTGAGAAATTAACGTTCAAAAAAAGATATATATCTGTAACAGCGCACCGCTTCGCGTACTTTTCGCGTTACGGAGCTTTGCGAAGCGAAGCTGATTGGCTCTCCGGTGTCTGTAAACATTCCAAACAGTCCGTAGCGGCCGCCATCTTGTCTCTCGGTAGGATCGAACAGCTGAATGGATTTGCACGAAACTTGGCAAAATTGTAGGGACTGGTAGCCCGATGTGCCTTTGCTAGGTCTCAATATATGTGCTTCAGTGCATTTTGAGAAATTAACGTTCAGAAACAAGATATATATCTGTAACAGGGCTCCGCTTCGCGGAGATAAAATTATATGTGTATTACCTAGCTGTTGCTAACACCAGTTAGCGACGGCTAGTAGAATATAGCGACCATCTTGGGCCCCACTTTGCATGTGAGTGATATTTATCACTAATGACATGCAAAGTGGGCATGCCAAGATGTTAGCGACTGGAAACAGTCGCTAACATCGCTATCTCCTATTATCAACTTTTGGAAATATTCGAGATAAGCGCGAATATCTCCAAAAGCTACCACCTGCCCTGAGCAGTTCTTAGCCATGTTATCCAATGGGAGGTGGATAACATGGCTAAGAGCATTAGCTCGGTAATGCATGAATATCGCTGAGTTTTCAGCGATATTAATGCATTGCGGTCGTTTTTTATCGTATTTCCGATAAACCTTGATAATAGCAAGGTTTATCTGCGATAATTTCTGACGGTAAAAAAATCGTTGCTAAGCATCGTTAGGGATAAATATCGCTTAACTTTGGTAATATGCCCCAACGTCTGTTAACGTTCGATTCGAAGGAAATCAGGAAGTGTTGAAAAACATTGTCTGCGCCATCTTGTCTTTTTTCAAATGCCACACTTTTGTCGTGCACGGCAGCCATTTTAGATGCCTTGACCAGACCCACTCTGTGCACGCTGTCGATCCTTAGCATGGCTCCCCACCCTCGCAAGCATCTCCCCCAGGCAGTGGTCACCCCCGCTCTCTGTCTTATGCATGGGTAATAAACCTCCCCCCATCTGCGCTGCTCTTCCCTGAGAATCACACCCTGTGCCCGCCCGACACCTCCCTTTCGCCCTATTCACTACCGCACCCTCTGACACTCCTTTTCCTCTGTGTCCGATTGTCCAGGCTGGTCCTAGGGTATCAGCTAGCCCTGCAGATGTAGTTTATGGCCACAGCTGTAAAGAATCACCCCTCTTCAAAGGAGTTATAGTAGATCAAGGCCCACACTCGATGAGATCCGTCACAGCAGAAGCGTTGCTATTATCTGAAAACCATCCTGTATTGTGATTGGGGAGGGGACCGAGCCTGAAGCGGAAGATTCCAGGGATGACTCTTTGTACATCAAAGTTTTTACAATTATGTGTCACATTAAAAATATATAGCACTCCGACAAAGTAGTAAGATTATAAAACTTTAATAATTTATAAATATATACAAGAAAACAAAAATAGTAATAACATATAAACATTTTTAGGGAAAAACAACGAAGTAGCGGTCGGCTGTGCGAATAGTCCCAACGCAGCACAACGTCCAGATTTCCGGCGTGGGGCGTCGCGGGGGGTGGGTCATCAGTAGCAAACTGTTGTGCGAATAGTTCCAAGGCAGCAGAACGCGCTGAAATCTAGATGACACTAAAGTGATGTCTAGTAAGTTGCCACCCAGCAAATAACGGCATGGGGCGTCGCGGGGGGTGGGTCATCAGTAGCAAACTGTTGCGCGAATAGTTCCAAGGCAGCAGAACGATGGCACCAAGGTGATGTCCAGTAAGTTGCCGCACTGGTTTTGGTATCCTACAATGCTGCTCCGAATAACGGCGCGGGGCGCACCGGGGGAGGCGGCGTGAACGGGCCTCTCCAGGTGGAGTGTCATCTGTTGTTGTGGGGCGCCCCTTTACCGTTTCAGTTGCCATTCCGTCCGTTTTTGGTCCACTGTGTCAAAAGCCGCAATTCAGCTGAGTTGCGCCCACTCTTGCGGTGCAGCGATAGGCGGCTGTCACAGGACTCTCAAAATGGCGGCAGGCTGTTTCCTTTTTGGGCCTGGTCCACTGAAATGGCCCTGGGACACCTTGGAAATCGGACGCTTGTCTGCTAGGTCTTGGACCCCATTCTCGAAAGCGTCCCCTCCGCCTTGAGAATTCATCAAAAGTTTTGGGGGCTCCGACTCCTGCAGGCTTCTGGTGGGGAGCGGCTGCCATGATTGCTCGCGGAATGACCACGACTGAGCTACGAGATGGTGGTGCTCTCATGCTGATGCCAGCTTCAGTCTGAAACATCCAGAAACAAGGTGGGGCTTTCATCGTTTGGGAAAAAAAAAAAGTTTTCATCCTATGAAAAGTGTTGTTTTTAGGTCACATGATCAAGCCTTCCATCATTAGGAAACCAAAAGTAAAATGAACCAATGAAAAGTTTTATAAACAAGTCACATGACCTGTTATGCGGCATAGGGTGTAAAATGCGGAGAAAATACGTTGGCACGTGAGGCGGCGTCAGTAGCGGACCGATGTGCGAATAGGCCGAAGGCAACACAACGCGCCAAGATCCGGATGGCACCGAGGTGGTGTCCAGCAAGTTGCAGCACTGGTGTGGCCATCCTACAATGCTGAAAGTCGGCGTGGGGCGCCCCGTTGGCACGTGAGGCGGCGTCAGTAGCGGACCGATGTGCGAATAGGCCGAAGGCAACACAACGCGCCAAGATCCGGATGGCACCGAGGTGGTGTCCAGCAAGTTGCAGCACTGGTGTGGCCATCCTACAATGCTGAAAGTCGGCGTGGGGCGCCCCGTTGGCACGTGAGGCGGCGTCAGTAGCGGACCGATGTGCGAATAGGCCGAAGGCAGCACAACGCGCCAAGATCCGGATGGCACCGAGGTGGTGTCTAGTAAGTTGCCGCACTGGTGTGGCCATCCAACAATGCTGAAAGTCGGCGTGGGGCGCCCCGTTGGCCTGTGAGTTTGCGTCAGTAGCGGACCGATGTGCGAATAGGCCGAAGGCAGCACAACGCGCCAAGATCCGGATGGCACCGAGGTGGTGTCTAGTAAGTTGCCGCACTGGTGTGGCCATCCTACAATGCTGAAAGTCGGCGTGGGGCGCCCCGTTGGACTGTGAGATGGCGTCAGTAGCGGACCGATGTGTGAATGGGGCCGAAGGCAGCGCAACAATATTTTCGGAATAGAAGACACCACTAGGCGCTGAGATTCCAAGATCCGGATGGCACCGAGGTGGTGTGTAGCAAGTTGCCGCACTGGTGTGGCCATCCTACAATGCTGAAAGTCGGCGTGGGGCGCCCCGTTGGCCTGTGAGTTTGCGTCAGTAGCGGACCGATGTGCGAATAGGCCGAAGGCAGCACAACGCGCCAAGATCCGGATGGCACCGAGGTGGTGTCTAGTAAGTTGTCGCACTTCTGTGGCCATCCTACAATGTTGAAAGTCGGCGTGGGGCGCCCCGTTGGCCTGTGAGATGGCGTCAGTAGCGGACCAATGTGCGAATGGGGCCAAAGGCAGCGCAACAATATTTTCTGATTTGAAGACACCACAGGGCGCTGAGATGCCAAGATCCGGATGGCACCGAGGTGGTGTCCAGCAAGTTGCAGCACTGGTGTGGCCATCCTACAATGCTGAAAGTCGGCGTGGGGCGCCCCGTTGGCCTGTGAGTTTGCGTCAGTAGCGGACCGATGTGCGAATAGGCCGAAGGCAGCACAACGCGCCAAGATCCGGATGGCACCGAGGTGGTGTCTAGTAAGTTGTCGCACTTCTGTGGCCATCCTACAATGTTGAAAGTCGGCGTGGGGCGCCCTGTTGGCCTGTGAGATGGCGTCAGTAGCGGACCGATGTGCGAATGGGGCCAAAGGCAGCGCAACAATATTTTCTGATTTGAAGACACCACAAGGCGCTGAGATGCCAAGATCCGGATGGCACCGAGGTGGTGTCTAGCAAGTTGTGGCACTGGTGTGGCCATCGTACAATGGTAAAAGTCGGCGTGGGGCGCCCTGTTGGCCTGTGAGATGGTGTCAGTAGCGGACTGATGTGTGAATGGGGCCAAAGGCAGCGCAACAATATTTTCTACAATATTTTCGGAGTAGAAGACACCACAAGGCGCTGAGATGCCAAGATCCGGATGGCACCGAGGTGATGTCTAAGTTGCGGACTGATGTGCGAATGGGGCCAAAGGCAGCGTAACAATATTTTCTGTATGGAAGATACCACTAGGCGTTGAGATGCCAAGATTCGGATGGCACCGAGGTGATGTCTAGCAAGTTGGTGTGGTCATCCTACAATGCTGAAACTCGGCGTGGGTCACCCCATTAGCCTGTGAGATGGCGTCAGTAGCGGACCGATGTGCGAATAGGCCGAAGGCAGCACAATGCGCCAAGATCCGGATGTCACCGTGGTGGTTTCATAGTTGAGAGGCACTTCATCTGCAGTGGGGCGCCGAGATCCGGATGGCACCGAGGTGATGTCTAGCAAGTTGCTGTACTGGTGTGGTCATCCTACAATGCTGAAATGTAGTGGGGCGCCCATTTACCGTTTCAGGTGCCATTCAGCTGAGTTTCGGCTGCTCTTGATGCTACAGCGACAGGCGGCTGCAAGAGGACTCTCAAAATGGCGGCCTGTTCTTTGGATTTGGGCCTGGTCCACTAAAATGGCCCTGAGACACCTTAGAACTCGGACGCTCGATTTTTTTTTCCTTTCCTGTACATGCAAAAAAAGGTAAATGCCCGGTACGTTACACGCTTCATCTGCCACGATGAACTCTCCAGAGGAACCGAAAAAAAATATAGTTGTGGTAACTATACCATGCATCGTCATATGGAGAGGTGGCACCAATTAATTATAGTGCTGCATAAAAGAGAGATTTGGAGGAGAACCCCTGACCTGCTAGTACATTCATCAAAGAAGTGGCACTGAGAGCTTCAGAGGCAAGGGAAACGGTCCCAAATATTTAGAAGAACTTTGGAAAGATTAAAATGACATGTTTAGATTGTGGTAAATTAATTTCATGTGGACAGATGAGTGTTACTCTAATAAATACAGCATATGAACATCATCATAGTCGATGGTTGGTAGAGACATTTTGACTATATCCTGGACCTGCCAGTCCTCGCCCAAAATGGCGCCGGAATAAATGGGACTCGTAACTCCTTGTTGTGTACTGGTTGCAGAACCTTGAAATCACGAGATACGTATGCAGTTTTGAAGCACATGGCGGGCGGGGACGAGAATTGATTGAATATTTCGACATCCCTATTGATATTAAGTTCTGATGTGTTATTGATTACTGTACTGTTGAAAGTTCGAATTAACGTCACCCATGGTACTTGCCCGCAAATGTATATCTAGATAATTTTATTGTAACTGGCCCTGTCGTATTTTAATTATAAAATGTACGTCCACCGATTCCGTAACTGTTAGACACCTTAGTTCTTGCAACCTAATGGCCCGCCCGTTACGTTCCTCTACAGTGTAAATGTCTATTCATCATATACGATTACAGTTTGCTCCGTGGCAGGCCCACGTGGTTATAGGCTCGTATTTGTATAATGAAATTTTCACAATAAAGGTTTTTAAAAGAAAACATGGTAGTAGTATATACATTGGTAAAGTTTTTAATAATAGTCACTGTTTTAGAATCATTAAAAGGCAAGTGAAATAAAGCAGACCAATTACATGAAGGGTAAAAGGTATAATACGAAGGAACGCAGTAAAGATAAATGGTCAAGGGCTGTTGTGTTTTCTATTCCTGCAACATAAAGTGATCGATAAGAATCTCATATTCAGGCGTATCGGCGACTAAGACAGCAGGTCGACCCTCTTTTGCTCAACGGCTCCGTCATGGGACGAAGAAACGCTCTTTTTCTCGAAAAAAGAATATATTTTACTTGCAGGACAGTTGTAAAATTTCCGGGAAAGTACATTAGCCTGGAACATTATAACATATATTTAAGAAAAAATAATGTTCGGAAGTAATTAAAAGCGTAATTTTTAGGTGATATGACCAAGGCTTTCATCATTAGAATAAGAAAAGTAAAATGAACCAATGAAAAGTTTTATTAACAAGTCACATGACTTGTTATGCTTACGTTACGCGCTGCGCGCCCCGGATGACTTCCGGATGCCCTAACGCGGCGCGTCATATGACGCATTACGCGACAACGCAGGTCCAGAATATAGTCAAAATGTCTCCACCAACCAGCGGTCGAAACACAACCCCTTTCAGCAGGCTAAATAGTTCTGTTAAATGACAACAGAAGGGACAGGCAACAAGAACCATCAGTCAAAGAGGGGAGGGCTAGTTCTTCTCTACCGGGTTACATTGGGGCGCTACCGGAACTGATCGAATTGGTAGTCTACAGTGTTTCTGGATGTTTCAGACTGAAGCTGGGGTTAGCATGAGAGCAGCACCATTTCGTAGCTCCGTCGTGGCCATTCCGCAACCAATCATGGCAGCCGCTCTTTATCGTTATTTTGGGCGGGGTGGGTGGCGGAGCCGAGCTGTTTTGCAGCCATCATTGTGTGGAGTTCAGTTCATCTCACTAGTTTTGTATTTGTCATGAGGGGTTGTTCCTAATGTTTCTATTTTAGCGAGGTCAAAAAGAGATCCCATTAGTGGCCTACTGATTTTGCTCGATTCCTTTTCTTTTACACGATTTTTCGTTATCTGCAAAGACTAAACAGAGTATTGCGACTCTGTGTTTGTTTGTAAATAGAGAATGAACCAAAGAGAACTAATTCTAAAATAGTAAATACTTGGATAACAATCAATCAAATGGAGAGAGAAGCAGGCACGACGGATTACAACGGGGGCAAAGGCCTGCGTTAACTACCTTTCACTATCTGCAAAGAGAGAGTACTCCTAATAGAAATGAGGGGGGGGGCACCATTCAAAGCAGATCAGTGTGCATAAACACGAAAATGTTTTCACTTACCACGTACTTGACATTCGACAGCTTATGATATTTGCTATTAAAAAACCATTGAAATTCACTGAAAAAACCATAGGTTATAGACCATATATAGTTAGGAATTAGCATTTACAAAACCTTGAAAATTCACTGAAAAAACCATAGGTTATAGACCATATATAGTTAGGAATTAGCATTTAAAAAACCTTATTTTACTCACACAAAACCATTGAAATTCCATATATAGTTAGTTGCACTAACTATATATCGCGCACCCGCAATCCACTGCTGATCATGTCACATATTACATCATTCATGACATGGTCAGTGACATCACTGATGACATCACTGATGACATCTCAAATGACATCACTGATGACATCTCATTTGACATCATTCTTGTGCTAATACGATAAACCTCTTCAGATTCTAATATAACCTTAGATACACTCAGTGTATACAGACACTCACACACTGCCACTCATCCATGGAGTTACTCACACACCCAGTCAGTCATGCAAAGAAACAATCTCACCTCCATTTCTTCAACTATACAGTTAAACACACCTTACTTATTGAAACATATACTAACACATATTTACTCTCTTATACAATCCCTGATACAAGTTCACAATGATCGATACAACCACTCACTCATTCAGTGGCTCTCATGCACAGTTATTTATATATGCCAACTCTCACATGTACTGTGTTTAACATATGTACTTACTATGACATGTAGCATTGAGATATCCATTCACTCATCAATACACTCATGCACACAGTCAACTGCCCATGTAGCTGTTTCCTCATGCAGTCTTGAACTCATACACCTAGTGAATAAACTGCTCACACATCTATGCATAGAGTCACACACCTTCCAGCCACCCCCACACAAACTCAATCTGCCATAGAAATACTTGGGCAACCAATTAATAACACATATAGCCTCTCGTATAGCTAATGATCAACACATGCAGCAGTTTACAGAACAACAGACATAATGATGCACAAATTAAGACAGTTTAGTCACTAACCCATGCACTCAGTGAGACACATTTAATCACTCACTCATACATTCAGTCATGCACCTACTAAATCCTTCGTCCAGACACTTATACATCTACTCATTCTTCAATATGTAAAACATATTTAAACTTTACAGAAACACACAGTCACTGGATGACGTCATCAGTGATCTCATCAGTGATGTCATTTGAGATATCATCAGTGATGTCATCAGTGATGTCAATGACCATGTCATGAATGATGTAATATGTGACATGATCAGCAGTGGATTGCGGGTGCGCGATATATAGTTAGTGCAACTAACTATATATGGTCTATAACCTATGGTTTTTTCAGTGAATTTTCAAGGTTTTGTAAATGCTAATTCCTAACTATATATGGTCTATAACCTATGGTTTTTTCAGTGAATATATATACATATATATATATACATATATATATATATACACATATATATATATATACATATTACCTACTGGCGGTCGCCAGTAGGTATATATAGTTAGGATTTTTTCCCTATGGGATTTTTGAAAATTCTATGTCTAATAACTTTGGCGTTTGTGGATGGAATTGGCTGAAATTTTCTGGAAAATGGAACATTTTGTTTCTGAGGAGCCCCTGAAAATTTGGGGGGGGGGTTCGTCCAGGGGGAGCCGAGAAAAAAGGGGGGTCCCAAAACGTGTTTTTAACATTGAGTTTTCCATAGGGCGGTTAGCCTCACTTTTAGCCCGAACGGCTGAATGGATTTGCACGAAACTTGGCTAAATTGTAGGGACTGGTAGCCCGATGTGCCTTTTGTAGGTCTCAATATATGTGCTGCAGTGGATTTTGAGAAATTAACGTTCAAAAAAAGATATATATCTGTAAGCGCGGACCGGGCAGCGCCCCGGTTCGCGGACCTTAAGCGTACCGGAACTTCGCGTAGCGAAGCTGATTGGCTCTCCGGTGTCTGTCAACATTCTAAACAGTCCGGAGCGGCCGCCATCTTGTCTCTCGGTAGGATCGAGAGACAAGAGGAGGCCAAAACAAAGGGGGAAATAACTATAAGGGGGCATAGTAGATCCTCGCTGACCCCCTAGGTTTAATGTGGAGGTTTTAAAGGGGCCCCGCGGGGCAAAAAAAAAAAAAAATTTTTTTTGTTTTTTTTCGTGGTTAGCGCCCGGTCCGCGAACCGGGAAGCGTTCTGGGGAGCGTACTACAATGAAAAAAGAATGATAGTCTTTTCAAATGCTGTATGTTAAATTTTTTGATTATTTTTTATTTCCTTTATCTTCCCAGGGAGCGACCCGGTACGCGAACCGTTGAGCGCCTCGGTTCGCGGACCTTAAGCGTTCCGGGAGTCCACCATTTTGTGTTTCGGTCGAATTAAGATACAAGATGGAGGGCAAATAATGTTCGGAATGGGTAGAAGGGGGCACGGTAGAGTTATCTTGACCCCCTAGGTTTTCTGAGGGTGGCTGAGGAGGTTTATATGTGCGAAAAAAAAACATTTTTTTTAAAAATTTCGCGAGGTTACTTTGTTGAAAATTAGTGAAAAAAGTTAGAGTAAAATAATAATTGTGAGTGATTAGATGTAGGGTAGCTCTGAGAAGAGCTTTTGGGTTTATGGTACATTTAGGTACTTATAAGTAGGTACCAATGCACATTCTTAAATTCAGAGTGAAAACTCTGTTGCCCTCATCTGAGAAGTGAACTCCATCTCCTCTGTAGATATCTTGCATGTAGTAACGCAAGTTATTGTTGTACAGGGAGCCCATTCCATGGTCTCTCATGTAAGCTGAAACAGATTTGTTTACATGCTTCCTCGACTTCTCAATTTGTGGACAAAATTGGTTTGACCACCTCCATTTCTGTCTTTGGCATATATTTGAATATACCAAGGCAGTCTGAGGAAAAAGTGCCATTAATTGCTCAAAGGTGTCCTTTAAAAGCATTTCCAGACCTACACCAGTCAAAGTGCCCAAGTCATTACCTCCACAGTGCACAATTAACAGGTCAGGTTTTGGCAAATGCATAAAGGTTTTCACCAATGGTATCAATTGGTGACATTTTAATCCTCTGTGGCCAAACCACTTAATTTTCACATCTTGTAAATTGAGGTTAGGTAAATTCCTGCTTTCAACGTACCTTTGAGCCCAGTGAATATAACTATGACCAACAATCCAGACAGAAAACATGGTGAGAGAAGGTTCTCCTGCAGTCAGATGAAGTGTGGCAATGAAATGGCAGTTGAAAAAATGAGAGTGTAAAATGAAAAAAAAACTGTGGAGTTTCTGTGTTCATGAAGCAGTAACAGTGATTGGTGGATTTTGATTGATGAAAACAGAAAGTTAGGGTGCACAGATGTGTTCTTTGAAAGATGTATTTTGAGTGGTCAATAAAAAATCATTAAATGAAAGAATGCACTGGATATGCAGGTGCACTGAGAGTTCAGAGTTCAATTGCAACAAAGTTGTGTGAACTTGCAAACACCAGAAGTCTTCCAATGAGGTGGTTGCCATGCAGAAAAGACAGAAAGGGCAGAGGGGGGAAGGGTTTTCATTTGAAAAAAAGTGAGGGAAGAGTTTTGATTGGGTGACATGAGAAATATGTGTGAAGAATTACAGCATTTCTGTGCTTTTGATAGCTGCAGACTCTGGAGTGCATACCTTTTGCTCTGCTGAAGACAAATTGGTGTGTTTCTTAGACTGTTTTCAAACTCAAAGTATTTGCTAAGGTGAGAAAATATTTCTTTAATTTAGATAGAGAATAGTGTGCTTTAAGGAGAAAATTATGATTTATGTGGCGCAAATTGCTTGTAAATATGCTCTCACATGTGCATGGAATATTTAGATTTTGAATGTTTGTGTTACATAGCCATGTTAAAAGTGACCCAACCATGCTGGAAAGGCAATCAAAAAACGCTTTCATGTGTTTTAAAGACATTTTAAGTCATTTTCTCATGTGCAGTGTTTTGAAATTATGATTTGAAAATCGTTTTTGGGGAAAAGGAATTGTTTTTAAATTCATGACAAGGACATAATGGTGTATGGTTCTTTATAAGGCAATTGACTGTCCCTGATGTTATTTTTCCCATTTTAATGTAAGACCTTTCTCTGTGGCGCAAATTGCTTGTAAATATGCTCCCACCTGTGCATGGAAAATTTTGATTTTGAATGTTTGTGTTACATAGCCATGTTAAAAGTGACCCTACCATGCAGGAAAGCCAATCAAAAAACGCTTTTATGTGTCTTAAGGACAATTTAAGTAATTTTCCCATGTGTAGTGTTTTGAAGTTATGATTTGAAAATCGTTGTTGAGGTAAAGGAATGTTGTTAAAATTTATGTGCGCCATATGCCCCCAAATTTCTTTTTTAGGGTTGCAGCAGGGTGTTCTTGAGACACCCCTGCGGAATAAATTCCTAATTTGTGATGAGCAAATTGTTAATCGCAAATTGCACCTTCATTTATATGAGCCTCCTAGCCCATGGAAATGAATGGGTAAAATAGCAATTAGCAATTTGCTCATTGCAAATTAGGAATGGTAAAGAATTGCTATTTATTCCTTAAAATTCGCTATTTAGGAAATGCAAAATAGTTTGATGATACATATGGCGGTTGATCTCTAACAAGATAAGAAGCTTATGGATTCATTTATGGTGACTGGCGCAATGAAGTAGACATCACTTACTTCATTGGTAGAGCTTTACATATATTATCTCCTCTGTATTCTTCATCAAGCATAAATTTAATCTGCAATCCTGAGTAGGCCTCACTTTAAACAAACCTCTGGATAGGCTACATCTTATTGTTATCCTGTATTAATCATTTAAAATGCTAGGGACAGATTTATGATAGGTGTGTACCTCTTTTGCGCCACTTAGAAAACATTGTCCATGGGGAAATGACTTAAAATGTCCTTAAGACACATGAATGTGTTATTTTAAAACGTTTGCAATTTTTTTGGGTCACTTTCAACATGGCTATGTGACTGAAACAGTCAAAATCTAAATTCGCAATGCACAGGTGGGAGCATATTTACAAGGAATGTGCTTCATGGGGAAAGGTCTTATAATGTAATATGGGAAAAATGACATCAGAGACACTGAAATGCCTTATAGAGAAGCATACACCATTATGTCCTTGTCATAAATTTGCAAACCATTACTTTTCCCCAAAAACGATTTTCAAATTATATTTTGAAAACACTGCACATGTGGAAATGACTTAAAATGTCAATAATTCAAAATTTGCGATTCCTTAAATGCAATGTATCAAAAAAAAAATATGTAAAAAATGATATTAAGGATTTGGAAACTACCACCAACTTCTAGTTTGTGGTAATTTGCGAATTCTATTCAAAAAGCATTTTTTTCAAAAAAAAAAAAAAGGTCCCATATAACGCCCATACATGCCCTTAGGGCATGTAGGTGTGCCATATGCTCCCAAATTTCTTTTTCAGGGGTGCAGCAGGGTGTTCTTGAGATACCCCTGCACGCTTGAAAAAAATCCTATTTTGTGATGAGCTAATTGCTAATCACAAATTGCAACCTTCATTCCTATGAGCCTCCTAGCCCATGGAAATGAATGGGTAATTTGCAATTAGCAATTTGCTCATTGCAAATTAGGAATAGTAAAGAATTGCTATTTATTCCTTAAAATTTGCTATTTAGGAAATGCAAAATAGTTTGATGGTACATATGGTGGTTCATCTGTAACAAGATAAGAAGCTTAGGGATACATTTATGATGACTGGCGCAATAAAGTGCACATTACTTACTTCATTGGTAGTCCTTTATATGTATTATCTCCTCTGTATTCTTCATCAAGCGTAACTTTAATCTGCAATCCTGAGTAGGCCTCACCTTAAACAAACCTCTGGATAGGACACACTTTATTGTCATCCTGGATTAATCATTTAAAATGCTAGGGACAGATTTATGATAGGTGTATGCCTTTTTTGTGCCACTGTGCGTCACTTTTATGATGCAGCGGTGGTGCAAAAGATTTGCTATGAGGCGACAACATTACAAATTGATGCATTTAGGCAGATATGTCATGGTGTAAAAAAAACGTACCACATAAAACCCAAGCAGCAGTGATGCAAAAGATGCACCATGTCGCAAGACAGGCCTCACTTGGGGCCATATGTATCAAGCTAATTAGCATTTGCAAAGATCAAAATTCTATGAATTTCGGCCTTTGCGAATGTTAATTAGACAAATGGTATGTATCAAACAACTTTGATGCAAAATAAGGAGTAGCAAAATTTGCTATTCCTTATTTTGCGATTGCACTGAAGCATTTGCAAATTTTGTGACTACTTAAATGCAATGTATCAAACAAAAACTATGTAAAAAATGACATTAAGGATTTGGAAACTATTGTGGTAAATTGGTGGTAATTTGTGAATTCTTTTCAAAAAGCTTTTTTTCAAAAAAACAAAAGGTGCCATATGACGCCAACACATGCCCTTAGGGCATGTATGTGTGCCATATGCCCCCAAATTTGTTTTTCAGGGGTGCAGCAGGGTGTTCTTGAGACACCCCTGCACCCTTGGAAAAATTCCTAATTTGTGATGAGCAAATTGCTAATCGCAAATTAAACCTTCATTCATATGAGCCTCCTAGGCCATGGAAATGAATGGGTAACTTGCAAATAGCAATTTGCTCATCGCAAATTAGGAATGGTAAAGAATCGCTATTTATTCCTTAAAATTCGCTATTTAGAAAATGTAAAATATTTTGATGATACATATGGCAGTTCATCTGTAACAAGATAAGAAGCTTAGGGATAGATTTATGATGACTGGCGCATCACCAGGGATGTGACAGTCATCCTGCGCCACTGTTCCGCCACCCATGTTGTGCTGCATTTACAATGCGGCGCAGCATGGGGTAAAAACGGCACAGATGCGTGACGCATCTGTGCCGTAAAGGTGGCGCATTGCTGGAGTTGTATCGCAAGTGCGATGCAGCTCCAGCAAGGCTCAGGGGTGCCCCATCTCCACAATGCTGCGTCAAGACCTATGCCAGCTTCAAGCAGGCGCAGGGTTTTGACGCAGCTTTCTCCTATCTGATTGTAAATGCGGCACACCATGGGTGGTAAAGCAGTGGTGCACATTAACTGGTGCATGCCTGGGGATGTGCCATTTAATATAAATCTGCCCTTTAACATTTAAGTATGTGCAGGGGACACAGAGTCGGTGAGGCTTATCCAAGGTTAAGAAGAGATGAGTCCTGTTCAGTGAAAAATTAGACATAGGCTTCACCTGCTCAGCATTGCTGGACATGGCTAAATAATAGCTGCAAAATGTTAATCTTGTTAAACAATTTTACTATTATAATCTCTGAGATTTGTTTCTTACTCTGCAACATCTCATTGTTGTTATCTTTCTTTAAAGATAAAGACAACCTCAACATGAGCGACAATCTGCAATCAGTTGATTTTGACCTCATCATTGAACTTGTAATTGAAACATCAGTGGATGTTGATCCTTTGGATGATTTAAATCCTGAGGATGAAGAAGAGCGTGATGAGGATGCAGATTTGTCCGAATTATATGATATAGGATGGGAAGCTGACCTGCTTGAGCCTTTGGAATTATAAACATTTATTTTTAAAATTTATAATCAATAAAAAGTAAAAAGGTAAACCGTTTAATTTAAAAATAAAGACACCTTCAAAAACAGGTTATGTGTAGTGTCTTCAATAAAATATTAAAATATGCTCATAAAATTAGATCAGATTCACATATAAAATAGCATAGGTAACATAAATATAAATGTCATTTCTTTTCTGGTATTTCTGTATTGTAAAATTGCCAACGACTAAAAAATCTTCAAATTAAAATGTCAAGTAGTGTGTTATGTTTTTGATCACTATTACTGATTTACTGTTTGATAATAATGTTTATTAACATTTTTTATTATATTTTTCCTCAGATTCAACTGCAGATCATTTCAAGATTTCACCATGCCTACAATACAAAGACAGATAAAGGCTGCAAAACGTCAAAGACAGCAGGTGAAAAAAAAAACGCAGCAGTCCTCTAACAAAAAGATTTCTCAAGCCACGA
Organism: Lissotriton helveticus; assembly: GCF_964261635.1. Classification (NCBI taxonomy): domain Eukaryota; kingdom Metazoa; phylum Chordata; class Amphibia; order Caudata; family Salamandridae; genus Lissotriton; species Lissotriton helveticus. Next base: position 2,085,385,317 of record NC_136057.1, on the reverse strand, counting down.
AGAAAGCACCGGGTAAGAGCTCTAAATATTTCATAAGAAATATTTGTAATAAAAAAAATATTACTACAGAAAATGTTTCAGTCCATAACACGAGAAGGAAATCAAATGGAAAGAAAAGGACAATGAAAAATGTTACTGCTAGAGCAAGAGATAAATCTGTGCATGATAGTAGAAGGAAACAACAGTTTAGGGAGATTCGTAAACGAATGTTCCGCAACAGGATAATTGGCAATTTGTTAAAAAATATTAAGAAAGGTCAACAGAAACTAGTTTTTTATAAGAGAAAAAAAAAAGTTGAGAAAGTTATTGATCAGGCATTTGAAATTAAACGTAAGTTATTTATTTTGATAATCAATAGAATTAGGAAGCTAAACAAGGCAATTTTTGATTTCAAAAGAAATAGTAGATGGAAGAGAATAGTTAATCGTAGTAATTTTTGTGAAGTTTTTTCTGGAGAATGGATGCATAGTTCAAGCTGTGAGGCATTTTTTAATGAGGAGAGTTATTTCCAGGATAATGATTTGGTGCATGCAGTTGACACCAGTGGTCGTGCTTATGAAGTGAAAGATGGTTGTCCAGTTGAAAAAGAAAAACTTGTGACAACAGAGGCAGAAGAGTTGTTAGGTAATGAGGTTTTAGGAAGACGTGCTAAGGGTCCTGTGTACACCTGGAAGTGTAGTAGTATTTGCAGTGTGCGACAGAATTCCATCAATTTGCTTTGTGATTTTGTACGGTCATTTAACAAAAAAAGTTTGAAGCAGAAAATGATGTTGTTGCAAGAATTAGATCCTTGCAGAGTAAGAGAAGTGACAGGTTTGCATGGTCATTCACTGGCTTGTCTTTCCAGGAGAGTATGCCAGAGTGTTTTTCATCATTTCAGGATGCTAGCAGTGCATCATAACAAAGTGAGGAAATTACTTAGAATGTTGTATTATGCTAAGAGTCCAGCAATTATGCTGAAACAATTATGCGCTGCTCTTTTGCATGGTTCTGAAATAGATGTGAAGAATATATGTGAAGAAATTGAGTTTTGTTACTTTGGAAGTAAAGAGGAGAATGTTGAAATTGAGCAAGAAGTAGAGGGTCATGTGGAAGATAGTGTACAGGTTTCCAGTACAGATAATTTCCAGAGGGAAATTGCGACGTTTGACGTGAAATCAAGTGAGAGGCCTAATTTCACTTGTGTGTGTTGTAGACGCACTTATTATAAGAATCAGACTAAGTTAGTGGATTTATATGCAAAAAGTGAAAGGGAAAATAATAGTGAATGGAAGGATTTTGCAACATACTTGATGGTAGAAAATTGTTTTGATTTGGGATTGGATCAACGTGTGTGTACTTATTGTTGTAACAAATTAAAACAAAACCAGATGCCTGCTAGAGCAGTTCATAATAATCTGGAATTGGTTGAGATTCCTTCTGAATTGAAGGACTTAAATACTTATGAATCTATTTTGATTCAAAGTATCCATCCCTTTCAGGCTATTGTAAGAATGGAGCCAAAGACAGGGAAATTGCCTCCATCAGATTTACAGAGAGGATTAAAGGGAAGAGTTGTTTATTTGCCTCTAGATTTCAAGAAAAACATTAACACAATTGGAGTAGAAAAAGTGGAAGAGGAACCTCTGGTTATCTTAGTTAATGGGGTTCCGACAAAGAATAAGAAAATATGGCAAGATTTAGTAGATGTTAGGAAAGTTAAAAAGGCAACATTGTATTTGAAAAAAAATAATAAATACTATAAGAATGTATATGTTGCAGAAGAGGAAGTAAGTGAGGAAGAGGATAGCGATTTGTGTGCTGGTCAAATTGAGAAAGTAGAACCCTCTACTAGTGAAGAAATATATGAACATTATAGTGTTCATCCTTTGCATTCCAAGGAAGTCATGGGGAATGCTATTGAGTTGTTTCAAATGAAACAAGCCAAAGGGAGTCCCATTAGTGTTTGGGAGGAAAGTTTGGAAGCTCGGTGTTTCCCACAGCTTTTTCCAACAGGTCAGGGAGGAAGATATGATGAGCGACATCATCAAATTCCTGCTTCTGAATACCGGACTTTGCGATTGTATGCAGGAGATGCTAGGTTTCGACAATGCATTCCTTATTTGTTTCATCTCCTGTTTGAAAGCGATCTGTCTGGACTGTCATATGCAGTGAACCACATCTTGAAAAGTGGTATACACATGCAAAACATCTCGGCAAGTGATTTTATGGATAAAGTGAATGTCCAAGATAGTATTTTGGATTCTCACCTGATTAATCTCATGGCGTGTCAGCGTGGTACTAATGAGTACTGGTACCGTCGTCATGGTGATTTAAAATGTATGCTGAGGAACTTAGGTACTCCCACATGGTTCCTCACTCTGAGTTGTGCCGAGTATGGCTGGGAAGACTTACTTCAATTTCTACGAGAGGCAAATGCTAACGTAGATAACATCGAATTCAAGACACCCGGAGAACTGTGCTCTTTGGATCCAGTCAATGTATGTAGGTACTTCAATCATAGATTTGAAGCTATGATGTCTTTCATCATGAATAAGAAGAATCCACCTCTTGGAGAGGTGTTGGATTTCTTCTGGAGAAAGGAGTACCAAGCAAGAGGTGCTCCTCATATACATATGTTGCTGTGGATCAAGGATGCACCTAAATTTGGAACGGATCCAGAAGACTCAGTGATGAGTTTCATCCAACAGTATTCTACGTGTGCTGTTCCAAACGCAAAGGAGAAGAAAAGCCTAAGAGAAAAAGTTCTGCGTTTCCAAAGCCATCGATGTGGAAAGTACTGCCGTCGTAAATTCCGAAACAAAGACAAGTTCTACACCAAATGTCGTTTCGGCTTTCCACGACCGGTGATTTCTAAAGGAAGAGTAAACAGTTTGATGTCTTTGCTGCGACATAATGTGATGAAGAAATCACCTAAAAACACATACAATTTGAAGAGGAACGAAGAGTCCAAGTACATCAACGACTACAACCCGGTGATTTTGTCCATGTGGAATGCTAACATGGATATACAGTTTGTGGCTGATAACTGTATGGCTGTGGCTCGGTATGTGACGTCTTACATCACCAAAAAAGAGAAGACAGAATTGAAGGATATGTGGGAGGACATTTCCCATGAAAAGAGCCTCAGCAAGAAGTTGTACAGTTTCAGTCTGAAGATGTTGTCGCATCGAGAAATCGGAGCGTACGAATGTTCTGACCGGTTGTCTTCAGCAAGTCTCTATGCCAAGTCCAGGAGTATCGTTTGGGCGAGTCTTGGTCTTGCTGCAACGCGTAATCGAGTTCTCAAACCTGTGCGGGAAATTGAGTATTTGGCGGAAAAGGAGCCAAACAGTACCGACATTTTGAAGACCAACATGTTGGATACATATTATCCAAATCGAAGCAGTCACCTCGAGAATGTTTGTCTGTATGAGGTTCTGCAAAATTACATATTCAAGAGGAACATCAAAGAAGATACTGAGAAAGGAGTGTATGCTGTAATAAGAAGTGAGGGATGTCTGGTCAAGCAAAGAAAATGCCACTTGATAAACCATCGAAAATTGAGTGGCGAATCTCCTGAAAAAAAGGAGTTTTTCTATTTAGCACTTTTGCAACTTTTCAAGCCTTGGCGTGCAGAAGAGGAACTGCTTGGAGATTTCCTCTGTTACGAAGACTCTTTCAATGCCGCCAAGGAGACCATAGAATGTCCTGCTTTTCCCAAATATGTAGAAATGTTGAATGCGGAAATTGAGCAGGAAGCAACGATTGCAGCCGAGATTGCCAGAGACAGTTCTCAGGACAGTCAGAGTTCTGCTTCATTGAGTCAGGATCCACTAGGAGGACCTCTTATCGAAAATGAAGCTGCCACTGCTATGAATGAAGTGGAAAGAGCCATGGCACATGCTCAAGAGGATGCGGTTAACTTAGAAGAGTTGGAAAGGCAACTCAACGTTGAGCAGAGGAAAATATATGACGAAGTTACCATGCAAATTGATCATGGATTAAGTCATGATAAGAAAGAGTGCTCATGTACGTCGTTGAAGCCTGTCCGACTGTACGTGAGTGGAGAAGCGGGAACTGGAAAAAGTTTCCTCATTAAAGCAATTTCATGCTATTTGCAGGAAAGGACAGAGTCATCGCTGTCTTGTGTTGTCACCGCTCCAACTGGACTGGCAGCACATAACATTAAAGGGATTACTTTACATCGTTTACTGATGCTGCCAGTGGAGCATGACAACAAATTAGAATATCACAAGCTATCTGGAGATGCTTGTTTTGAAGTTTCAAGAGTCTTGAGGAAAATGAAACTTCTTATCATTGACGAAGTAAGCATGGTTTCCAATGTCATGCTTGCCTTTGTGCATTTGAGAATGCAAGAAGTTCTCAAAACAGAGTATGATGTGTTATTTGGTGGCAAACACATCATTGTTTTCGGAGATCTTCTGCAGCTGACACCAGTGAAAGGACAACCTGTGTTCAAAATGCTCACGCATGAAGATACCAGGAAGTGCCTAGGCAGCATTGGCAACGTCAATATATGGTTAAACTTCAATTATGCTGAACTGCATGAAAATATGCGTCAGGCGAAGGATGAAGTTTACAAGACTATTCTACAAGATGTTAGAATTGGAAAAGTGACCGAGCATGGGAAAGAAGCTTTACATGCACGATTACTGTCAAATTTATATCCAGAACAAGATGTTGTGCCTGAGAATATTTTTCAGAAAATTACTGAAAAGAAATCTGGAATATGTTTGATGCCAACTCTTGCAGAATGTGCCAAATTTAACAACAAAATGTTGCATTTAGAAAAGCAAGAGATTGTGAAACTGGAAGCTATTGATAGAGTAGAGCATATGGGATCAACAATTATTTTGTCTGAGAATCTGAAAACAAAATTGGATTCATTAGAGAAGAGTATATCTAAAACTGCAGGTTTTGAAAAGACTCTGAATGTGTGCTTGAACTGCCGTATAATTTTAAGAAGGAATTTACATGTTGAAAGAGGTCTGGTAAATGGATCAATGGGTAATGTTGTTGATTTTGTGAAATACAGAAATAGAGATGGAATTGAATTTTTAAAAATTAAATTTGATGGCATTGAGGAAGTACAGCTAATTGCTCGTTGTTCTGCTAGATTTTTGCTTGTAAAAGACTTATATGTTCGCCGTAAGCAGTTTCCTGTTTGCTTGGCATATGCGGTGACAATCCATAAATTGCAAGGTTTAAGTGTAGACAGTGCATTGGTGAATATTGGCAGTTCTGTGTTCAAGGAGGGTATGGCATATGTGGCATTGTCACGAGTTAGAACTTTATCGGGATTGTACTTGATTGAGTGTGATGTCACAAACATTTGTGCAGATCTAGATTGTGTTAAGGAATTCTATAGGTTAAGAAGAGAGTATGCGCCACATTTGCCTCAGTTTCCTTTGTTTGAGAAACGTCTGGTATGCCGGAAACGAAGAAATGAGAACAATACTGGGGAGGTTATAGCAAAAAGACAAAAAGTGAATGAACCTAAAATTACAAGCAGAAACAAAAAGGATTCTGTTGAAGATGTTGTTGGTTTTCAGTTTGAAAACAGTTCTGGTGTCAACTGCTATGCTAATGTAGTAATTAATGTTTTGTTTTCTCTAAAAAATGTAAAAGAAGAGATTGTGGTCAATTCTGATCAAAGATTTTGCGGTTTGTTAAATTCTGTGTTAGAGAAATGTACCACTGATAGAAGAAACATAGAAAGTGTGTCTGAAATTCGAAATCTGTTAGACAGATGTTCAGGCCAAACACAATTCTCTCAAAATATTCAGCAAGATTGTCAGGAGTTTTTAATGTATATGCTTGATGTATTACATGCTGAAGGTGTAGATGTAGATCAGCTGTTTGGGCTTTCTTATCAATGGCAGCATGACTGCGAGAACTGTATGATATCAAGTACTACTAGTGTAGACTCAGAAAGATTTATATATTTAACTTTGCCAGACAGTAAATCAGTCTCCTTTAATAAGCTAGTAAAAGCTGCTAATCACAACATGGAGTGTAGCCAATGTAAATCTGAAATGATGTCCACATTATTTATACGAACATATGGCCAGTACGTCATTTTAATGTTCCAACGATGTAGGCCTGATGGAACAAAATTGACAACTTTAATAAAAAAATTTGTAGCTTCGCAGTTGTCAATATCAGGAAGGACTTTTGTAACTACAGCAATTATATATCATGACGGCCCTTCAATATCATCAGGACATTACACAGCTTATTTAAAGTCTAGAAATGGCTGGTCATTCTGCAATGATTCTGTTTTAATTTTCAAAAAAAAATTGCCGTATGACCTTAAAAACTCTTACCTGGTGTTTTTAAAACCCAAATTTTAGGGAAATAATCTCGGGATGTGCTCTGTGGAATTTCAAGAAGTTCTAATGGCTCCTACACAATTTGGCCTTGAGGATAAGTGTAGTTCAGAGACATAACTTCTAATCATAGGACTGGACATCATGGAGATATATATGCACTTTGAATGAGTTCAGAAAAACTGTTTCTTTTTATAAGCTAATTGAAGCAGCCAATCAAAACATGGAGTAGAGGGAATGTAAGTCTGCAATGCTGTCTACTGTTTTACATTGCTTTGTGATTAAAAGTGATGTAGAGAATTAAATAATTGTTGTAGTCATAGAGGTAGTGTAAGTCTGCTTCATATTAAGCAGTATCAGTGTCATAGGAAATGTAGAACATGACTGAGCAAGAAGGGGAAGATATTACTATTCCAGGATTGTGAAAATGATCTTCAACATTTTAATTCTGAAAGTTGCGGAAATGCCAAATGATGGGATTGGCTAACAAGAAATCCAAGAGTTATACATGGCTCTGACAAGATTTGGCCTTGTGGAATCTTGTGGTAGAGAGCAAGAAGTCATTTATTGTATGTAACATGTTTTTAAAAACGATGGAGATTTTCTTTCAGAAAGTGGCGGGCTGAAAGTAATGCTGGAAAACAAAGAAGAGAGTGAGGAGTTGCGTCCGTAGTCGTCGGACGGGGAATACTCCTGATTCCCTGGTCAAGGTTCAGAAGAACAAAATGGAGGAGTACTACCCGATGAGGGTGACAGAAGGCTTTTGTCTAAACTCAGGAAACATTGTTCCTTTGTTAGGAAACCCCTCACTCACCACCTAGTGGTGACTTGCTTCATCATCGGGGCCCACCCAAGTGGCCTAGCGTCACTTGGGTGTGCTTCAACACCTGCGATTGCAGTGGAGCTGGTAGTGAAGTGTGGGGTGCGAACAAAAAAGAGTGTAAATGTTAAAATTGTCCTGGTTAATGCTTTTATACAATGTTTAATAAAAAAGTAACTGGACAAAATTAAAAGTATAGGTGAGATAGTGGTAGGGAAGTTACGACCTACTTATCTCTGTTTCTATGTGTTGGTCGACATGTTTCTACCATAAGGGGAAAATCCCCGGTATTCCTCAGGACCAAAACAAGGAAGTGGGTGGTATGTGCCCCCTAAAAGACACACCCAGCCCTAATTCCTTGGACATCCAGAAGAAAAATGTACTTCTGGGTAAGCACGCCTAGGGTTCAGGGTGCTAAAAAACCTGTGGAAAAGGAAAGAAAAGTGAATAAGATAATTACTATCCTGTAACGTAGTGCAGTGATAGAGTGCAGGATACGTGCAGTTATTCTTGCTTTCCACAGTGGTGATTGACATAGTGCCTTCATCGATGTAGAGCGTGTCTACAGGTGGTGTGCAAACGTGCTCATAGCCTTAGAGTCAAAATGTCTATGAAATAAGGTCTATCCGTCTAAGGGGTTTTGATTTAAGTCTTAGTGCGTGCCTTAAAAAATACATGCTGGCGTCGTAGTCTGGGGTGCACTAAGCCGAAGTGCTCATATTTTATACCGCCGTGGTTTTTTGGTGCCAGCTGAATGGTAAGTATTAGCTTTGTAGGACCTATTCAGGGTTCGTGGTCCACAAAAAAAGACAAACTGGACTAACAAACACATACAACACAGATCCATACACGACATGTGCTATGGCAGGAAGGAGGGGCTTACAATGCTGGGGCTCTAGTCGAGCTGCATCAGGCAGGAGTAGGGCGCTACACCGGATACAACATAATCTAAAGAGAAAAGTATATGTCGTGGGTCGAGGGATAACCTCCCCGGTGAGCGCTAGGGGCTGGACCCCGTTGTTAGTCATGCTAGGGGGGCGGGGAGGGGAAGAACAACTTACAGTTGCATGTGGCGAAATCAGGCGGGTCACCTACTTCTCCGTACTCGCTGCTTGGTAGCAAAGAGCGAAAGTGGGCGTGGCGTATAAATGCTTGCGATCGCTTCCGGGAGGCTCGTGATTGCTACGGGAGCCTGGAAGGGTCAGCGGTAGGCATAGAAACCAACCGGCGCTGCGCCTGCGCAGTGGTATAGTAAACAGTGGCTGACAGATGGGGGAGTGGGCGTTGTAGTCGCCGGCGCCATGTGTTCGCCTTGATGGTAATGATAGGAGCGATCATTATGTAGAGGGTTGCTTAAAGGCTGTCAAGCGAGCTGGGGCTCTTTCAGCAGGATGAGACAGGGGGGCCTCACTGGGGCCTAATTGGAAGTGCCGAGTGGATGGCTAAATAAAGGGATGTGGTGCCTTAAATTGAGGGGCCCTGACTACAAAGACACACTTCAAGCCCACGGCCAAGAATAACCTTCTTAGGTTTGAAAGCTTTCATCCTCGGCCCCTACGGGAGAACCTCCCCTACGGCCAATATTTAAGATTACGAAGGAACTGTACCAACCTTCAGGACTTCAGGGAACAAGCAGATGACCTCTCCACCAAACTATCTCAACGTTGATACCCCACTAAAATCACCAAGAAATGCCGCCAACGGGCAAGAAACCAACCACGTCAAGCTCTCCTAGAGGAAATTGTAAAAGACACTGAGAACATACCTCTGACGTGTGTAACGACCTACAACGTGATTTCCAATGAAGTGAGCAAAAGTATCAGAAAACATTGGTCAATAATCAACTCTGGATCATTTAACTGGGAAAAACCACTCTTCTCATATAGAAAAGCAAACAGTCTAAAAAATACCTTGGTGAACACCAGACCCAAAAACAACAACAATACCAGCGAACCGACACTAACGCAGATATGGGGTCTACCACCAGTCACTGGACATTCACGATGTGGGGACTGTAGTGTATGTCACCTTACTGAAAACACTAAGACCATCAACTTGGAGCCAGGAAAGACATGGGAGCAGAGATCCCATACGAATTGCAATAGCACCAATGTGATTTATCTGATTACCTGCACCTGTGGAAAACCCTACGTCGGTATGACGACACGAAAAATCAAACAACGAATCTGCGAACACAGGAGCACGATAAGATGCAAAAAGAACATGACGAAACTCACAGACCATTTCCTAACAGCCCACCACACTACAAATGATATGAGGTGGACAGTCATCGAACAGTTGCAAGCAGGCCCTAACATCCAGGCCCGCTTATTTGAAAAAGAACAGAGATGGATATATAGACTTTCCACTCATATCCATGGGCTTAACGACAATATCCCGTGGAATTCTGTATTGAGATAACTTATCTTTCCCAGTCACCTGAGAATGCTAACCATGGCTCTTATATAAATTATTCCTTTAATGTTTGAGCACAATTTACACTATAACCAGTTCCCTGTGTCCTCTAGTAACAGGTTATAGAGCTCTTTCTAAATATCCTTGCCCACATGCCGGGCCCCTCAACTTAAGGCACCACATCCCTTTATTTAGCCATCCACTCGGCACTTCCAATTAGGCCCCAGTGAGGCCCCCCTGTCTCATCCTGCTGAAAGAGCCCCAGCTCGCTTGACAGCCTTTAAGCAACCCTCTACATAATGATCGCTCCTATCATTACCATCAAGGCGAACACATGGCGCCGGCGACTACAACGCCCACTCCCCCATCTGTCAGCCACTGTTTACTATACCACTGCGCAGGTGCAGCGCCGGTTGGTTTCTATGCCTACCGCTGACCCTTCCAGGCTCCCGTAGCAATCACGAGCCTCCCGGAAGCGATCGCAAGCATTTATACGCCACGCCCACTTTCGCTCTTTGCTACCAAGCAGCGAGTACGGAGAAGTAGGTGACCCGCCTGATTTCGCCACACGCAACTGTAAGTTGTTCTTCCCCTCCCCGCCCCCCTAGCATGACTAACAACGGGGTCCAGCCCCTAGCGCTCACCGGGGAGGTTATCCCTCGACCCACGACATATACTTTTCTCTTTAGATTATGTTGTATCCGGTGTAGCGCCCTACTCCTGCCTGATGCAGCTCGACTAGAGCCCCAGCATTGTAAGCCCCTCCTTCCTGCCATAGCACATGTCGTGTATGGATCTGTGTTGTATGTGTTTGTTAGTCCAGTTTGTCTTTTTTTGTGGACCACGAACCCTGAATAGGTCCTACAAAGCTAATACTTACCATTCAGCTGGCACCAAAAAACCACGGCGGTATAAAATATGAGCACTTCGGCTTAGTGCACCCCAGACTACGACGCCAGCATGTATTTTTTAAGGCACGCACTAAGGCTTAAATCAAAACCCCTTAGACGGATAGACCTTATTTCATAGACATTTTGACTCTAAGGCTATGAGCACGTTTGCACACCACCTGTAGACACGCTCTACATCGATGAAGGCACTATGTCAATCACCACTGTGGAAAGCAAGAATAACTGCACGTATCCTGCACTCTATCACTGCACTACGTTACAGGATAGTAATTATCTTATTCACTTTTCTTTCCTTTTCCACAGGTTTTTTAGCACCCTGAACCCTAGGCGTGCTTACCCAGAAGTACATTTTTCTTCTGGATGTCCAAGGAATTAGGGCTGGGTGTGTCTTTTAGGGGGCACATACCACCCACTTCCTTGTTTTGGTCCTGAGGAATACCGGGGATTTTCCCCTTATGGTAGAAACATGTCGACCAACACATAGAAACAGAGATAAGTAGGTCGTAACTTCCCTACCACTATCTCACCTATACTTTTAATTTTGTCCAGTTACTTTTTTATTAAACATTGTATAAAAGCATTAACCAGGACAATTTTAACATTTACACTCTTTTTTGTTCGCACCCCACACTTCACTACCAGCTCCACTGCAATCGCAGGTGTTGAAGCACACCCAAGTGATGCTAGGCCACTTGGGTGGGCCCCGATGATGAAGCAAGTCACCACTAGGTGGTGAGTGAGGGGTTTCCTAACAAAGGAACAATGTTTCCTGAGTTTAGACAAAAGCCTTCTGTCACCCTCATCGGGTAGTACTCCTCCATTTTGTTCTTCTGGGGCTGAAAGTAATAACAGCACAAAAGAGTGTAAGCTATTCATAGGACATCCTTGGACGTCATGGAAAGTAAGTTAACTTTAAGGAGTTCTGATTTTTGATTTCTGATGTTGTATGGGTTTTTTAAACACAATCATTTTGATTGTGTTTTTTTTTCCCCGCTGTTACATGATGAATACCTTCAAGTCACTGTTTTTAGTGAATTTTGATACATTCTGAGAACAGCAAAAATAAACCATTTAACATGTATAATTAATTCTGTACTGTTTGCATTTATGATGTATATGTAGAACTGTGTAGGAGGCATGGAGAAGGTGAGGCTTCTGTAAGTGTCAAAGTTGTTGCATGCAGTGCTGCACTTCTGCGTATTCTTTCATATGCTAGACTACATCTGCACAATGAGATACCTAAGCAAAGGAAACACAAGTGATGTGATTGTGAAATGAGCAAAATAAATTGCATGTATTTCAATTACATCACCTGTGTTTCCTATCATTACGAATCACATTGTGCAGATCAAGTTTAGGTCTGTCCAGGGAAACATAGGAGGTTTGGACTTTGTTGAAGATTGCAGTGGACATGACTCACTTCATTGGTAGACCTTCACATGTATTATGTCCTCTTCAACAACTCGAAATTTCATTTGCAACCCTGAGTAGGCCTCACCTGAAACAAAACTCTGGATAGTAGACATCTTATTGACATCCTGAAGCAATTATTTTAAATTTTAGTGTCTTGCGATACTTTTCTGAGACAACAGCAATGCAAAAGATGCACCATGTTTTAAGATAGGCCTCACTTCATCTGCATCAAGATAGTGTTAGTTTAAAATGTATATCTTTAGGACTGTGTAGCTTCTGTAAGTGTCAAAGTTATTGAAAAACTGTTTGTCCTTCAATCTTTGCCCTTGTCTTTTGTAATTTTTTAATACATGTTTTTATATTTTTCAAATGTTTGTCCTCTCTTTCACAGATTGAAAGTATAAAAATAAAAAATGAGTAATTTAACGACAATTATAAGGTAAATATTTTGTACTCTTTTCGTTACATTTCTATCACATTGAACTACTATTAGTTCCACTGCTTCATTTCTTTAATCCTCAGTTTCCTGCCTTTGCTACTTCCCTCATTCCTTTCTCTATTACCTACTTACTCAACTCCTTCCACTCTTTTTCTCAGTCCCTTTCTTCTCATAGTTCCTCACTCTTGTTCACTCACTCCGTCTCTATTACTCTTAGTGTCTTTGACTGATCACTGTATCACTATTTGTTCATAATGCTTTCTCTGTGTAGTTGAAGCACACTAAGGGGCATATTATGAATGCAGCCAATAAAATTATTGCTCTTTTTATTGGCAGAAAACTGGTGCAAAAGCGGCTTTAGCGGCAGTTTTCTGCCGCAAAAGCAGCTTTAGCGACACATTTCTGCCGATAAAAGCTGCAAAACTTTTATTGCCTATGTTGATAATATGCCCCTATGTTATTTACATTAGGGCTATATTGTCCAGTATAACAATCAAAATTGCTCTCCAAAGACACCAGGCAAAGCAGACGCTCCCTCAAACAGATCACCAAGCGCAATTTACCTTAGTTATAGCCTAGCCTGTTTTCTGTCGAGACTTTAGCAATCTTTAGAGCACAAGATAAGATCTTTTCACATGGAAGAGCCAGACGTATTGCAATTCTACTTAAGAAACAAGCATTGGCATAGACAATAGGTCTCGCCTTTGGGACCTTATACGTGTTTAGCCATGCAACAGTTGATGTTGCTGCACCAAGGATATTATGCTGCATAACTAAATACTTAGAAGGTCCCAAAGTCGATACCTATTGGCTATGCCAATGCTTGTTTTTCTTTCACTTCGTTATCTATTTTGTTTTTCACAATGCACTCAGTGAGACACATTTAATCACTCACTCATACAGTCAGTCATGCACCTACTAAATCCTTCATCCAGACACTTATAAATCCACTCATTCTTCAATATGTAAGACATATTTTAACTTTACAGAAACATACAGTCACTGGATGTTGTCATCAGTGATGTCATCACTGATGTCATTTGAGATGTCATCAGTGATGTCATTTGAGATGTCATCAGTGATGTCATCAGTGATGTCATCAGTGATGTCACTGACCATGTCATGAATGATGTAATATGTGACATCATCAGCAGTGGATTGCGGGTGCGCGATATATAGTTAGTACAACTAACTATATATGGAATTTCAATGGTTTTGTGTGAGTAAAATAAGGTTTTTTAAATGCTAATTCCTAACTATATATGGTGTATAACCTATGGTTTTTTCAGTGAATTTTCAAGGTTTTGTAAATGCTAATTCCTAACTATATATGGTCTATAACCTATGGTTTTTTCAGTGAATATATATATATATATATATATATATATATATATATATATATATATATATATATATATATATATACCCATATTACCTACTGGCGGTCGCCAGTAGGTATATATAGTTAGGATTTTTTCTCTATGGGATTTTTGAAAATTCTATGTCTAATAACTTTGGCGTTTGTGGACGGAATTGGCTGAAATTTTCAGGAAAATGGAACATTTTGTTTCTGAGCAGCCCCTGAAACTTTGGGGGGGTTTCGTCAAGGGAGGGCCGAGAAAAAAGGGGGGTCCCAAAACGTGTTTTTAACATTGACTTTTCCATAGGGCGGTTGGCCTCACTTTTAGCCCGAACGGCTGAATGGATTTGCACGAAACTTGGCAAAATTGTAGGGACTGGTAGCCCGATGTGCCTTTGCTAGGTCTCAATATATGTGCTCCAGTGGATTTTGAGAAATTAACGTTCAAAAAAAGATATATATCTGTAACAGCGGACCAGGCAGCGCTCCAGTTCGCGTACTTTTCGCATTACGGAGCTTTGTGAAGCGAAGCTGATTGGTTCTCCGGCGTCTGTAAACATTCCAAACAGTCCGTAGCGGCCGCCATCTTGTCTCTCGGTAGGATCGAGAGACAAGAGGAGGCCAAAGCGAAGGGGCAAATGACCATAAGGGGGCATAGTAGATCCTCCCTGACCCTCTAGGTTTGATGTGGAGGTTTTAAAAGGGCCCCGCGGGGCAAAAAAAAAAAAATAATAATAAAACGGCTGAATGGATTTGCACGAAACTTGGCAAAATTGTAGGGACTGGTAGCCCGATGTGCCTTTGCTAGGTCTCAATATATGTGCTCCAGTGGATTCTGAGAAATTAACGTTCAAAAAAAGATGTATATCTGTAACAGCGCTCCGCTTCGCGTACTTTTCGCGTAACGGAGCTTTGCGAAGCTGATTGGTTCTCCGGCGTCTGTAAACATTGCAAACAGTCCGTAGCGGCCGCCATCTTGTCTCTCGGTAGGATCGAGAGACAAGAGGAGGCCAAAGCGAAGGGGCAAATGACCATAAGGGGGCATAGTAGATCCTCCCTGACCTCTTAGGTTTGATGTACCATTTTGCCAAGTTTGGTGTAATTCCGTTCAGCCATTCAGGCTGTAGACGTATCTAAATGTCCTATGGAAAATTGCATGGGGAAAACACATTTGAAAGTGTTGAAATTTAGAACCAATTAAAATGTTACTTTGGTTTTGTATTTGTGTGTGATGAAAGTTAATTGGTTATGTATATATCTAAAATGAGAGGAAACCACAGCCATTTTGTGATACTACTGTCTGAGGTACATTTGTGAGGAATTTTTGGTGCTCAATTTCTGGTGTTTGGTTTACACAGTACTAACACTTCTCCTACTTTTAAAAAGGTGAGTTGTTAATTTGTAAGGGGAACTATGTTGTACACTTTAAGATAATTTGAAAAATGTTTTCTGTTATTTATTTACAGTCCTTCTGTTATACTAAATACTTGATAAAGTTAGTTTTATATTATGTATTACTAAAAACGATAAATGAAAGTGATTATTTTTTTCTGCAATTTACAGCAAGCAATTTCAAAATAAAATGGCTCACAATGAAGAGACCGTGGCAATTTCTTTTGAATTATCCACTACATTTATTGAAATTGACAGCACCAATAATGAAGTATTCTCACAAGGAGGAGATGACTTGAATGATTTTTTGGATCAATCTCTTGATGGCGAATTTATCGAATGTTTGGAGACCATAGAGTTACAAGAATCATCATTGCAGACTTTTCATGAGGAGATTCCAGATGAGATGATTGAAGAGGAAATTCCTGATGAGGACATGTTACTAGTTCTTTCAAATTTTGAAAATTCAGAAGAATAAATTTATATTTAGAAATACAAAAATTGTTTGAGACATTATTCATTTTTATTTTTAATTTATGAGGTTGTAGCGAAGTGATTGTAGTATAAAATGAGACTTATAGTATAGAGTGGAACATGTTTATGTTACATGGTAAGTTTACTCATATTTACTTTCCTTCTTCCACTATATTATCTCCAATGTGTATTTGACATCTCTTCTTCATCTCCGGCCTCCTTTCTCTCACTGTCTGTCTCTGATGCATCTTATCGCTGCCATTTTGTGTGATTACAGAAGAGAGTAAAATAAAATAGTTCGGAACGTGAAAAGGGGGCAAAGTAGAGCACCCCTCACCCCCTAGGCCTTCTCAGGCGGTCCCAAAAGGATCAGTTTCTGCTTTCCTGAGAGATTATGGTATGAGTTCCATATACCACAATAACTTGCATTACAACATGCAAGATATCTATCTCCCATTACCAACTTTTGGAGATATTCGCGCTAAGCGCGAATATCTCCAAAAACTAACACCTGCCCTGAGCAGTTCTTAGCCATGTTATCCAATGGGAGGTGGATAACATGGCTAAGAGCATTAGCTCGGTAATGCATGAATATCGCTGACTTTTTAGCGATATTCATGCATTGCGGCCGTTTTTTATCGCATTTGCGATAAACCTTGATAATAGCAAGGTTTATCTTCGATAATTTCTGACGATGCTTAGCGGTAAAAAAATTCGTTGCTAAGCATCGTTAGCGATAAATATCGCTTAAATTTGGCAATATGCACCAACGTCTGTTAACGTTCGATTCGAAGGAAATGAGGAAGTGTTGAAAAACATTGTCTGCGCCATCTTGCCTTTTTTGAAATGCCACACTTTTGTTGTGCACGGCAGCCATTTTAGATGCCTTGACCAGACCCACTCTCTGCACGCTGTCGATTCGTAGCATGGCTCCCCACCCTCGCAAGCATCTTCCCCAGGCACTGCTCACCCCCGCTCTCTGTCTTATGCATGGGCAATAAACCTTCCCCCATCTGCGCTGCTCTTCCCTGAGAATCACACTCTGTGCCCGCCCGACACCTCCCTTTCGCCCTATTCACTACCGCACCCTCTGACACTCCTCTTCTTCTGTGTCCGATTGTCCAGGCCGGTCCTAGGCTATCAGCTAGCCCTGCAGATGTAGTTTATGGCCCCAGCTGTAAAGAATCACCCCTCTTCAAAGGAGTTATAGTAGATCAAGGCCCACACCCGATGAGATCCGTCACACCACACGTGTTCATACTATCTGAAAACCATCCTGTATTGTGATTGGGGAGGGGACCGAGCCTGAAGCAGAAGATTCCAGGGATGACTCTTTGTACATCAAAGTTTTTACAATTATGTGTCACATTAAAAATATATAGCACTCCAACAAAGTAGTAGGAATATAAAACTTTAATAACTTATAAATATATACAACAAAACAAAAACAGTAAAAACATTTAAACAATGAAGAGACCGTGGCAATTTCTTTTGAATTATCCACTACATTTAATGAAATTGACAGCACCAATAATGAAATATTCTCACAAGGAGGAGATGACTTGAATGATTTTTTTGATCAATCTCTTGATGGCGAATTTATCGAATGTTTGGAGACCATAGAGTTACAAGAATCATCATTGCAGACTTTTCATGAGGAGATTCCTGATGAGATGATTGAAGAGGAAATTCCTGATGAGGACATGTTACTAGTTCTTTCAAATTATGAAAATTCAGAAGATGTTGCCTGGGGGTGGGTCGTCAGTAGCAGTCTGTTGTGCGAATAGTTCCAAGGCAGCAGAACGCGCTGAAATCTAGATGGCACGAAGGTGATGTCTAGTAAGTTGCCGCCCAGCAAATAACGGCGGGGGGGGGGGGAGCCAGTCCAAAGTTCCGTTAAAAGGGCAAAGGAAAGGATCGGTGGTTTGAACCATCAGTCAAAAAGGGGAGGGGGTGCAACAATTTTTCCTACCGGGTCACACTGTGCTTTGACCGGAACTGAGGTCTGCAGGATTCTAGTCATTCAAACTGAGGCTGGCGCCAGCATGGGAGCGCCGACGTCCCGCGGCTACAGTTTCGTCACTCCACGGGCGATCATGGCAGTCATTCCCCATCGGGGGTGTCTGCGGGGGTCAGGGACTCCCGCGGCTCCTCTAGAATCTTCAAGGTCGTGGAGGACTACGGTGGTGGAGTCAACCAGTGACCGG